>NC_057802.1:234285472-234366520 GCF_018294505.1 Triticum aestivum | reverse complement strand
CCCCCCCAGGTGAGTGGACCTGCCTCGTGGACGCCTCGGGCACCTCCTTGACGTGAGACCGACGCCAAAAATTCCTATAAATACAGAAACCTTGGAAAATTTACCTAGATCGGAAGTTCCGCCACCGCAAGCCTCTGTAGCCATGAGGAATCAATCTAGGCCCTCTCCGGCACCCTGCCGGAGGGGGCCTTCATCACCGGTGGCCATGGAGGAGTATCCCGGACAGGCCATCATCGCCATGAAGGCCAAGGACCGGAGGAAGAACCTTTCCCCATCTAGGGGGGAGGCCATGGAGGAGGAAGCACTAGGGGGAGAACCTCTCCTCCTCTCTCTTGGTGGCACCGGAGTGCCATTGAGATGGGAATCATCACCGCGGTGATCGTCTTCATCAACATCACCATCATCATCACCATCCTCATCTCTTTTGTGCGGTCCACTCTCCCGCACCCCGCTGTAATCCCTACTTGAAGATGGTCTTTATGCCACATATTATGATCCAATGATATGTTGCCATCCTATGATGTTTTGAGTAGATATCCTTTGTCTTTGGGTTGATTGATGATCTAGATTGGTACGAGTTGTATGTTTTATTTTGGTGCTGTCCTATGGTGCCCTCCGTGTCACGCAAGCGTGAGGGATTCCCGCTGTAGGGTGTTGCAATACGTTCATGATTCGCTTATAGTGGGTTGGTGAGTGACTGAAACACAAACCCGAGTAAGGGGGTTCTTGCGTATGGGAATAAAGAGGACTTGATGCTTTAATATATGGTTGGGTTTTACCTTAATGATCTTTAGTAGTTGCGGATGCTTGCTAGAGTTCCAATCATAAGTGCATATGATCCAAGTAGAGAAAGTATGTTAGCTTATTCCTCTCCCTCATATGAAATTGCAATGACGACTATCGGTCTTGTTAACAATTGCCTAGGACAATTCCGCACACCGATCCATCATTATTCCACACTCGCTATTTATAATATTTAGTAATATATTCTAACTTTATGATAACATCACCTGCTTTTATATTTTAGCTCTCCGATATCATACAAAGTTATCCACTTCATACCCACAACGTAGTTTGTATTTCTCGTTGCTAGTTTGAAGCAAACGTTCGGTGTACGTAGAGTCGTATTAGTGGCAGATAGGGCTTGAGAGAATATTGATCTTACCTTTAGCTCCTTGTGCGTTCGACACTCCATACTTATCACTGCCACCTTTGGAAATTGCTACGATGATTCCTTGCACTTGGGGATTATCAGGGACATAAGCATAAACCCATGGACACATATATGATTTTACAACCCATGTTGGTGCACCGGAGCATGTTCACGTAGTTTAATTTTCAATTGTGCACCTGAAATAGCTAGAAAACCAATTTAATGTATAAAATGTTCAAATGAACCCTGAATAATTCCAATTCTTTTACGACACACATATAGTTGCATGGTCACTGCAGATAAAAGGTCTAGCAATTCAAACACTGTCTATTGCCGCTGTAACCCCATTATGTAATTCAAATCAAGATGAAAAATCAAGTAGATCACACACAGTTTTTTATCACCAACCATGTGAGATGCGGCACAAAATATCCTAGAGGATTGTCGGTGTATAGTACGCCTATGGCTTACGCGAGAAGGTGCGTCGGCTACAGTCAATAGCCGGCGTCTCAAGCACACTAGCTCGCTCCCCAAATATCATTTCACTATTCAATCGTCGCTGGCGAAAGATGGGCATGTGGACCCATGTCGTGAGGACAACTTCGGTGTCCCACTCCGGCGAGAGCGCGGCCGCAGCCGCCATGCGCGTGCTAACAGGGTGCATGAGCGCAGCTGCAATCTGCGACCGGGCAGCCAAGGCAGCCAAAACGACCGATGTTGCCTCTCAGGTGGCGACAGCAACATCTGCCTCAGGGATAGCAATTGGCGAGAGCGGCGCAGCAGCTGTCCGTTCCACAGCGGCAGCCTTAGCCCTGATGGAGGTCGCCCACGCCCAGCTCGTGGCGGTCACCGCACAAATCGAACGAAAGTTCTCTGACAACGGTCAGCAACCCACGGCCGAAGAGTTGGCAATCACCGAGAGCGTTCGAGCAGCCGTCTGTTCCTCCGCTGCATACCTTGCGACGACGGAGCCCGTCCAAGCGCAGATCGCGGCCGCCCACGCCCAGCTTTTGGAGGCCTTTTCCAAAGAGATGGCGGATGCGGATGGCGAGATGCTTGCCGAGTATGGTGGGATGGATGCCATGGAACCCCTTCCCCAGGAGACCGTCGGGTGCGAGCTGGACATGGAGGCGGCGGCGGAGATCGATGAGCACCAACTATAGTACTAGTACACTTTGTTTTGTTTAATTAAGAGCGCCGGTCTTTACTTTGTTAGAGTAATGTTTAGGTCAGCTAGCTCTGTTTAATTGCTGAACTTGCTCAATTAAGAAGAGTGGGTCTGTTGTAGTCTCCTTTGTGTAGCCAAATTATGCAATGACGTGGATGACCACTCTAACCATGGAAATTCGTACCAAAATTTTTGACGTTCAAACTCATCACACACGGGTTAAGCTATCTGAATCGTTTGTGATGTTCACATATCGTACGCAGTTCTGAATGAGGGACCGTGTCTGATGTCACTTTGCGCGCCAGTTTTTTCGCTGAAGTGATTCCTAATTTTCGGCTTCCGCGGAAATATCTAACGCCCCACCCCCTCCCCCTTACCAAAAGCCACATTTCCCCTGTTTCCGCCTTCCTTTCCAAGTTGAAACCTTCACTCCTTGCTTGCAGCACCGCCTCCTCACCGGTGACCCTCCTGCACGCTGCTCGACCTTGTCTATCCAGGCAGGTAATCCACACCCAACCCCCATCCTCCTCCTCCTTCCACATCCCACATGCCCCGACCGCCGGCGCGAGCGCGACACCTTCCACCCAAATCACTGACCCCTCCACCAAATAAGCGCCGCACTAAGCCATGGTGCTCGCAGTTTAGCCAGGATCTCAAGGAGCATTTGGCAGCGGAGAAGCAAATCGCGGCCGCACGCGTGGATGAGGTCGCGATGGCTGCCATTCGTGCCGACCCCCAAATCTTGGAGGAGCACCTTGCCATTTGCTAGCTACGTCAGTTAAGCATGCTCGGTTTACCCATTGCGTGTGCTCCTCCTGCCTTGGTTAAGCATGCCTCGGAGCACGCCTCGGAGCAACTTGCCATTCTAGTGAATTGTGCTATCTAATTTTACCATGCAATCTGTTGCTCTAGTGTATATGTTCTATATGTCGTGCAGTGTGGTGCTCACTTATGAATTGTTTTGTTAATTAGTTGCCATCTTCAGTTAACTGTTTGGTTCAATTCTGCAAATATGATGTTCAATTCTTCAGGCTGCAATTTTATATTATCTTCCATGTGAGAAATAAATCGAATTTATCTCTACAAAATACATGAGAAACGAATACAATTGCTATATTTCCAAGTTGTCAAGCATGCTTGGTTTGGCTATATATTGTGCAATGTGGTGCTACGTTAATGTTTGGTTCATTTGTGGTGTTTAGTTAACTGTTTGGTTCAATTCTGCAATGTGATGTTCAATAGTTGTGGGTGCATTCTGTTATTGTATACCATGTGAGGAATAAATTGAATTTGGCTGTAGTAAATATATGAGAAAGAAATACAATTGCTATATTTCCAAGTTGTTAAGCATGCTTGGTTTGGTTAACTGTCTGATCTTCTATTAGGAGTATGTTATATTGTGCAATGTGGTGCTCAGTTAATGTTTGGTTCATTTGTTGTGGTGTTTAGTTAACTGCTTGGTTCAATTCTGCAATGCGATGTCCAATTATCGTGGGTAGAATTTTGTATTGTTGCGCATGTGAGGAATAAATCGAATTTGGCGGCACTTAATACATGAGAAACATATACAACTGCTATATTTCCTATTTCTTAATCATGCTTGGTTTGGATAAATGGGTTTTCCATGTGGCTTGAATTAATATGATGAATCTGCAATGTGCTTATTTTTCATCAACATATTTTACTGATAGCATGCGAACCCTTACTTAACCTGATGACTAACTACCTTATATGTGTTGCAGGGAAACAATGGGAAGCACTGAGGTTTACAATCGAGGTTAGCACGTGCATGGTCCGTTGTCTAATAGCACATTATTGTGCAATTGCAGGAACCATTCTAATATTTAGGTTTTTAACAATTTGGTCTTGCACATGTAGGTCCTGCTGTCAGAGGTTTTGACCCACTGTTCAACCCTTTTTGCATATGGGGAAATGAGTTGTCCATGAATATCAATCAAATCAAGAAACTCAGAAGGATTGTTAGGATAAAGAAATTAGCGACAAAAAACAACAAGATCTTTGTCTTCACAATGAAGAAGACATCAGTTCACTACAAGATGTTACTAACTATTATACCTTGCCTTTTTTATTCCTTTACCCCATTTCCAATATAGAGAAGATATTTATGCACATCCTTGTTTTTAGGCCTTTCCAAAGCAGTTCACTGATGATTACCTCTCAAACCACTCTATGGTCAGGAGGCGAGGAAGGTTTTCATACAACACCCACGGTTCAATATTGAAGTGTTCCAGAAGAGGACGAAGGACGGACGGTCAATCATCCACATGCACTAGCCTAAAGTTGCAAAGACCTTCAACATGAATGAAGGCTCAATATTCGCCTTCCGCTTCAGCAGTTTTCCAGATGAGATGCATCTGTCTATATACCGTCTATGATGCTAATTTTGAAAGGTTCTACATGTTGCATGTGAAACTTGGTGCTGGTGTAGTTGTGTAATGGGGTAGCTGAGTGCTGAAGCTATATCATGTTGTACTCTGATGTATCTCAATTATGAAATTCTGCTTCCTTAATATGGAAATGAAATATATTATGTGCTTAATATGAATGTCAATTAGATTAATAAATGGATTATTAATAATAGGGCAATTAGCCTGCTAATGGCGAATTAGCGTGCTAATTGGGTTTTGCTATTGCAAACGGTTATTGACAAAATACCGTGGGCAACGCACACAGTTTCTAGGAATAAACCGTGTTGGATAATTGAACAATCAGACACGACTTTCTCTTGAAAACTCTTTGCGTTAGGCCACCTTGCGCAAACATTTACCACATAAAAACTGTGTGTGATGGACAGCCTCTGCCCCACAGTTTCTTCTACGAGCCGTGTGTGATGCATTCAATAACACAAATGATAAAATTGTTAATATCGTGTGCAATGGCAACGCTATCACAAACGATTTAACGGGAAAAATCGTGTGTGGTTTACCTGTGAACAGAAACGTTTTCCTTGGAGCGACTGTGTGGGATGTACATACGGATAGAAACATTTAGCAGGGACAAACTATTTGGGATGTACTTGCGATCGGCATATCCCCGGCGGTTTCTGGGTCATGTGGGAAGGACCCCCCTAGTCACACACTAGGCGACGGTTCCAAATGCCATCGCGGAAAGGGGTTAAAAACCGTTTGTATAGCACCGACGCGTACTAGTATACTCTCCTTGTTTTCACCGTGTGGCATGCCGTAACGTATGTGTGTGACAGCCAATAATACGAGGGCATTCCTGCCATCGGTCAATATATATGTGGAAACAGTATCTCAACTATGGAGGACACCAAATTTTGGGGCGGCGCGCCAAAACGCATCACGAGAAAATGAAGTTCTTTAAAGGACTGCCATATAAAGGACCGGTGTTCACTAAAAGAGTCATAACTTTGTCATTCGGAGTCCATTTGAGACCCACAAGAACTCAAAATGCTCGCGACGAGCGTGGGAATCTAGAAATAACTTCCGGCATGTGCAGGAGGCCCGGAGGAACCTAAATTCGGCCCCTAGGAAGGACGTTTTGCCCCTGAAAGTCAAAGAACATCATTTGGCGCTGCTTTTTAGACAAGTTTCTGAACCCATTGGCACTCCTTTAGAAGGAAATCCGAGAGATTATGGTGAGTAGATCATAACTTTGTCATTGGGAGTCCGTTTCGGACCCAATAGTACTCAAAAATATCGCGACGATCGTAGGAATCAAGAAAATACTTCCAGCTTGCGCAGGAGGCCTGGAGGACCCTCAAATTCGGCCACTAAGCATGACTTTTTGCCCCTGAAAGTCAAAGAACATCATTTGCCGCTACTTTTCAGAAAAGTTTCTGAACCCATTGGCACTCCTTTGGAAGGAAATCCGAGAGATTATGGTGAGTATAAACATTAGTCCGCCTAGTAAGGACAAACGTTCCATTCTGCACATGCTCTTTGATCCAGGGAATCCCATTTGGTTGGAAATTCAAGAAATAAGGCGACTATAAGCCTTATTCTCCTTGTTTTCGTCGTGTGGCACGCCGTAACGTATGTGTGTGACAACGAATAATAGGAGGGCATTCATGGCATCGCTCAATTTATATGTGGAAACAATATCTCCACTATGGAGGACAACAAATTTTGGGGCGGCGCGCCAAAACACGTCATGAGAAAATGAAGTTCTTTCAAGAACTTCCATATAAAGGTCCGATGTTCACTAAAATGGTCATAACTTTGTCATTCGGATCTGTTTTGGACCCACCAGTAATCAAAATGCTCGCGACGAGCGTGGGAATCTAGAAAATAGTTCCGGCGTGCGCAGGAAGGCCGGAGGACCCTAAATTCGGCCCCTAGGAAGGACTTTTTGCCCCTAAAAGTCAAAGAACGTTATTTGCCGCTGCTTCTCAGACAAGTTTCTGAACCCATTGGCACTCCTTTGGAAGGAAATCCGAGTGACTATGGTGAGTAGGTCATAACTTTGTCATTCGGAGTTTGTTTCGGACCCAAAAGTACTCAAAATGATCGCGATGAGTGTGCGAATCTAGAAAATACTTCCGGCTTGCGCAGGAAGTCCGGAGGACCCTCAAATTGGCGTCTAAGCAGGAATTTTTTCCCTTGAAAGTCAAAGAACATCATTTGCCGCTGCTTTTCAGACAAGTTTCTGAACACATTGGCACTCCTTTGGAAGGAAATCCGAGAGATTATGACGAGTATAATCAGTAGTCCACCTGGTAAGGACAAACGTTGCATTCTGCACATCCTCTGTGATCCTGGGAATCCCATTTGGTTGTAAATTCAATAATATAAGGCGACTATAAGCCTTATTCTCCTTGTTTTCGCCGTGTGGCATGCCGTAATTTACGTGTGTTACAGCCAATAATAGGAGGACACAAAATTTTGGGGTGGCGCGTCATGAGAAAATGAAGTTCTTTCAAGGACTGCCATATAAAGGACCGGTGTTCACTAAAACGGTCATAATTTTGTCATTCGGAGTCCATTTCGGACCCACAAGTACTCAAAATGCTCGCGACGAGCGTGGGAATCTAGAAAATACTTCCTGCTTGCGTAGGAGGCCCGGACGACCCTCAAAGTCAGCCACTAAGGAGGACTTTTTGCCCCTGAAAGTCAAAGAACATCATTTGCCGTTGCTTTTCACACAAGTATCTGAACTCATTGGCACTCCTTTGGAAGGAAATCCACGAGATAATGGTGAGTGTAAACATTAGTCCACCTGGGAAGGACAAACGTTACATACTGCACATGCTCTTTGATCCAGGGAATCCCATTTGGTTTTATATTCAAGAAAATAAGGCGACTATAAGCCTTATTCTCGTTGTTTTCACCGTGTGGCATGCCAGAACGTATGTGTATGACAGCCAATAATCAGAGGGCATTCCTGGCATCGTTCAATATATATATGGAAACAATATCTCACCTATGGAGGACACCAAATTTTGGGCTGGCGCACCAAAATGCGTCACGAGAAAATGAAGTTCTCTCAGGGACTGCCATATAAAGGACTGGTGTTCACTAAAATGGTCATAACTTTGTCATTCAGAGTCCTTTTCGGACCCACAAGTAGTCAAAATGCGTGCGATGACCATGGTAATCTAGAAATTACTTACGGCTTGCGCAAGAGGCCCGGAGGACCCTAAATTCGGCCCCTAGGTAGGACGTTTTGCACCTAAAAGTCAAAGAACATCATTTGCCGCTGTTTTTCAAACAAGTTTCTGAACCCATTGGCACTCCTTTGGAAGGATATCCGAGAGGTTATGGTGAGTAGGTCATAACTTTGTCATTCGGAGTCCGTTTTGGAACCAATAGTACTCAAAATGCTCGCGACGAGCATGGGATTCTAGAAAATACTTTCGGCTTGCGCAGGAGGCCTGGAAGACCCTCAAATCGGCCACTAAGCAGGACTTTTTGCCCCTGAAACTCAAAGAACATCATTTGCCGCTGCTTTTCAGACAAGTTTCTGAACCCATTAGCACTCCTTTGGAAAGAAATCCGAGAGATTTGGGTGAGTATAATCATTAGTCATCCTGGTAAGGACAAACGTTGCGTTCTGCACATGCTCTATGATCCGGGGAATGCCATTTGGTTGTAAATTCAAGAAAATAAGGCGACTGTAAGCCTTATTCTCCTTGTTTTTGTCGTGTCGCACGCCGTAACGTACATGTGTTAGAACCAATAATAGCTAGGCATTCCTGGCATCGCTCAATATATATGTGGAAACAATATCTCCACTATGGAGGACACAAAATTTTGGGGCGGCACGCCAGATCGCATCACGAGAAAATGAAGTTCTTTCAAGGACTGCCATATAAAGGACTAGTGTTCACTAAAACGGTCATCACTTTGTCATTCGGAGTCCGTTTCTGACCCACAAGTACTCAAAATGCTCGCGACGAGCGTGGGAATCTAGAAAATAACTCCGGCTTGCGTAAGAGGCCCGCAGGACACTCAAATTCGGCCCCTAAGCAGGACTTTTTGCCCCTAAAAGTCAAAGAATATAATTTGCCGCTGCTTTTTAGACAAGTTTCTGAACCCATTGGCAATCCTTTGGAAGGAATTCGAGAGATTATGGTGAGTACAAATATTAGTCCGTCTGGTTAGGACAAACGTTGCATTCTGCACATGCTCTATGATCCGGGGAAACCTATTTGGTTGTAAATTCAAGAAACTAAGGCGACTGTAAGCCTTATTCTCCTTGTTTTTGTCGTGTCGCATGCCGTAACGTACATGTGTTGAAGCCAATAGTAGGAGGGAATTCCTGGCATTGGTCAATATATATGTGGAAAAAATATCTCCACTATGGAGGACACAAAATTTTGGGGTGGCGTGCCAGAACGCGTCATGAGAAAAATTAAAGTTCTTTCAAGGACTGCCTTATAAAGGACCAGTGTTCACTAAAACCGTCATAACTTTGTAATTCGCAGTCCATTTCGGACCCACAAGTACTCAAAATGCTCACGACGAGCGTGGGAATCTAGAAAATACTTCTGGCTTGCGTAGGAGGCCAAGAGGACCCTCAAATTCGACGCCTAAGTAGGATTTCTTGCCCCTGAAAGTCAAAGAACATCCTTTGCCGCTGCTTTTCAGACAAGTTTCTGAACCCATTGTGATGTAGGGTAGAACTCTAGATGCCCAATCTTTCACAATTGGAGGGGATCCTTCGAAGAACACGAAGAACACGAGGGGAAACGCGAGGGAAATCACGAGGGGAAATGAGAGGAAACACTCAAATAGACAAGAAGCGATCACACATGTGCTAGATCCTCGAAACACAAAGAGATACACGATCCAAATCCAACAAAGGATGATGCATAGGGTAACTAGTTCATCTCCGTGAGGAGGTCTTGAATCCACGAGGGGATCTTCCCGTGAGGGGTCTTGAATCCAAGGTGGATCTTCTCCGTAGTGGCCGCAGTCTCTCTCGTGGAGTAGATCCGCATGGATGAGCAAAGCTCTATCTCTAAATGAGCTAATCCTTTGCTAACCCTAGAAAGAGGAGGAGGAGGAGTATATATGGTCTAGGGGGTGAAAGGGTACACGGGCATCGGGCCCTTACCCTATGCGCAGACAGGGGAGGCCGGATGTCCGGGCCTTCGTGAGGGGCCAGATGTCCGGGTTGGCGGGCCCGGATGTCTAGGTTTGCGTGGCTGGCCTGGATGCTCTCTGGATAGACGGGTCCGGATGTCCGGGAGCTCGGGACGGGCCGGAACTCCAGGCCTTTGGCTGGATGTCCGGGCTCAAGTGGTTCAGCTTCGGGTACGTTCTGTGACTGGCACCGGATTTCCGGGCAGAGGCCGGATGTCTGGGCTGCCGGGCCGGATGTCCGGGGCCTGTAGGCTTGGCCGCTGGCTCCTTGGCGCTGGTGACGTTTCCAAGCACCGGATGTCCGGGGTCCTGGCCGGATGTCCGGGTCCTGGGAGTTGCACTTGACTCCTTCCGTTGGTTCTCCTCGTCCATGAACTTGGCAGCTTGTCCGTCTTGATTAGCATCTCCGGGAGGGTCCTCTTGACACCTAATCATGCATGGCATGTCGGACTTAGGTAGTAGCCATGTCTCGAGTGGATCGTATGTGATATCACTAAGGAAGGAAGTCACCTCGTTCTCGAGAGCTCTAGCTCGTGCTCGTGTCATGGGTCCTTTTGGCTCTTGATGAGACGATGGTAGGTCCATGGGGATGACCGTAGGATGCTCCGCATCATCTCCCCTCCCTAGGGAAAGATCCGACCTCGGATCGAAATCCTCATCACCATGGTACGGGGAGAGATCTTTGATGTTGAAGATGTCGCTCACGGAGTACTTGTCGCGTGGGATGTCGATCTTGTAGGCATTGTTGTTGTAGCGTGCAATCACCTTGAAGGTTCCATCCGCTCCGGGTAGTAGTTTGGACTTGCGTTCATTGGGGAAGCGGTACTTTCGAAGGTGTTGCCACACAAGATCTCCAACATTGAATATCATGGGGTGCTTGTTGACGTTGAGCTTGGTCGCGAGTCGTTGTACTTGGCGCTCGATTGTGTGCCTTGTATCTTCATGCATCTTCTTGAGGTAGTTGCCTGGGGCACTCGCGTCCATGTTTGCGCGCTCTTGTAGCGGTAGAGGAAGAATGTCCAATGGGGACAATGAGTTGAAACCGTAGACAACCTCGAAGGGGGACTTGCCGGTAGTTGAATGTCTTGCATGGTTGTAGGCGTACTCGGCGATTGGTAGGCACTCTTCCCACTCCTTGATGTTCTTCTTTATCAACACGCATAGTAGAGTGGAGAGCGTACAGTTCGTCACCTCCGTTTGGCCGTCGGTTTGAGGATGGTATGCCGAAGAGAACAAAAGCTTGATTCCGAGGTTGGCGCATAAGGTCTTCCAAAAGTAACTCAAGAACTTGACGTCGCGGTCCGAGACAATTGTGTTTGGCACTCCATGTAGACGCAAGATTTCCCTACAAAATAAATTTGCAACATGTGAACATCGTCTATCTTGTTGCATGGTATGAAATGTTCCATTTTAGAGAATCGGTCCACAACAACAAACATGGAATCCTTTCCATTTCTAGTTCTAGGCAAACCAAGGAAAAAAATCCATGCCAATATCTTCCCATGGTTGGTACGGAATTGGAAGAGGCATATATAGTCCGTCAGATTGAGCTTCAGACTTAGCTTTGCGGCATGTAGAGCATCGGTTGGTGAGCAGTTGAAACATCTTGGGCGAAAAGTAGTTCTTGGAGAGCATAGCAAATGTGTTGTCGCATCCAAAGTGTCCCATTAGTCCTCCTCCATGAGATTCTTGCAAAAGTAACATACGAAGAGAAGACTCGGGGATGCAAAGTTTGTTAGCTCTCATAAGATAACCATCCTTGAGGTAATATCGATCCGAAGAAGTATGCGTCAAACACTTGGCATAAGGAATAGCAAAAATAGGATCATGCTCATACATGTCTTTTATGTGCTCAAAACCAATGACATTCAATTCGAGTTGAGTAACAAGCATGCATATACAGGAAAGTGCATCCGACACAACATTTTCCTTCCCTTTAATATACATGGTGACATAAGGAAATGACTCGATAAACTCACTCCATTTAGCATGACGCTTGTTCAACTTAGTTTGACCCTTAAGATACTTAAGAATTTCATGGTCGGTATGGATGACAAATTCATGAGGGCGAAGGTAATGTTCCCATTCATGCAAAACTCTCACTAAAGCATATAGCTCTTTGTCATAGATGGGGTAATTGAGTTGCGCTCCAGAGAGTTTCTCACTAAAATATGCTATGGGGCGCTTCTCTTGCGTTAACACACCTCCTATGCCACTACCACTAGCATCGCAATGAATTTCAAAGGGTTTGTCAAAGTTGGTTAATGCAAGCACGGGAGCATGAGTAAGCAAATTCTTAAGCTCATTGAATGCGCTATCATGCGATGGTCCCCAAACAAAGGGTGCATTCTTCTTGCTCAAAGCATGTAAAGGAGACGCAATAGTGCTAAAATCCTTCACAAATCTATGGTAGAAACTGGCTAAACCAAGGAAACTACGCACTTGTTGCAAATTTGTTGGTTGGGGCCAAGTTTGAATAGCATTGATCTTAGATTCATCAACATGAACACCCTTAGAAGATACTCCAAAACCCAAGAAAACAAGCTTATCAACACCAAAAAGGCATTTTCCATATTAGCATAGAGGCTCTCTTTTCGAAGAGTTTGAAACATGGTTCTAAGGTGGGTGACATGATCTTTGAGAGATTTGCTAAAAACAAGGATATCATCGAAGTAGACCACGACAAACTCACCAATGTAAGGGCGAAACACATAATGCATAAGACGCATGAAAGTACCTAGTGCTTCCGATAAACCCATAGGCATAACTAACCACTCATACAAACCAAACTTTGTTTTGAAAGCGGTTTTCCATTCATCACCCTCTTGTATGCGGATTTGATAGTAACCACTTTTGAGATCGATTTTGGAAAAAATAGTGGCACCGCTAAGCTCATCAAGCATATCATCAAGGCATGGAATGGGGTACCTATATCTAACGGTGATAGCATTGATGGGTCTACAATCGGAACACATGCGAAAGCTACCGTCTCTTTTTGGCACAAGAATGACTGGCACGGCACAAGGGCTCAAACTTTCACACACATGTCCATGATCTATGAGATGCTTTACTTGCCTTTATATTTCTTTGGTTTCTTCGGGGTTGACTCGGTAGGGAGCCTTGTTTGGAAGTGTTGCTCCGGGGATGAGGTCGATGCGGTGCTCGATGCCGCATAGTGGAGGTAAACCCGGAGGTAGCTCGTCGGGGAAAACATCTTGGAATTCCTGCAAAAGAGAAGATAACACTAGAGGAAGATTGTGAGAGGTGTTAGCTTTTGATGCTAGTGTATGACACTTGATGGGTTCTCACACACTTCTCTCATCTCACGTTTGGTGGCAAATAGAACTAAGGTTTTCTTGTCGCTCATCGTGGAGGCACTCAATTTGGGCTTGTGGCGCTCATTCTCTTTTTGGTGGTTCGCTCGCTCACTATTCTCTCCATGATGGGTGGCTTGCTTGTCGGCGATCACTTGGCTTGGAGACATAGGTCGTAACACATACTCTTTTCCTTTCATCTTGAAGCTATAGTGGTTTGTATGCCCATTGTGGATGACCCCTCGGTCATATTGCCATGGTCGTCCAAGAAGGAGGTGGCAAACGGTCCTCGGGAGGACATCACACTCCAAAGTTTCTTCGTAAGCTCCTATCTTGAAAGAAACTTGTACTCTATGCTCGACTTGGATAGTGCCAGTGTCGCTTAGCCCTTGAACCTTGTATGGGTGCGGGTGCTTCATCTTGACCAATTGGAGCTTGGAACATAGTTCTTCACTAGCAAAGTTATGGCAACTCCCTCCATCGATGTGACCATGACGGACCTTCCATTGATGCCGGCCATGGTGTGGAAGATATGGCATCTTTGGTCTTCGTCTTGTTGATGTTGAAGAGTCAAGACCTTGGAGACAACGAGAGCGGGGCTCGAATCTTCGTCACAAAAGACTTGATCATCTTCATCTTCGTTTTTCACATGCCGGTGCATGGCCACTTGCTCAAGAGCTTCCATTTCTCCTTCACTCATTGAGTCATAGGTTCTGTCGTCGTTGAGGATCATGGTGCGCTTGTTTGTGCACTCAAAGGACTTGTGGCCTTGGCCGCTGCATGTGAAGCATTTGAAGGAACTTGTCTTGATGGTCTCATCGGTTGGGGTAGATGATGATGAAGCTTTTGGCCTGATGTTGCTTGAAGTAGGAGGACGACTTGACGTTGTCGAAGTTTTCTTGTAACTTGACTTGTCGCCGTTGCTTGTAGATGGCTTGGTTGAGGTAGAAGATGTTGGAGTCGTTAAAGCTTGGGTGTTGGAGAAGCCATAGGACTTTGATGAGTACTTGGCGTACTTGAACTCATCTTGCACTTGACGTTCTACTTTGGTAGCTTGATGCACAAGCTCAATGAGGTTCGAGTATGGTTGGAAGTCGGCGATCTTATTGATAAGATGATTGAGTCCATTCAAGAAACGTGCCACAGTTTGCTCATCATCTTCCGTGACATTGGCTCGTATCATGGCAATCTCCATTTCCTTGTAGTACTCTTCAACGCTCTTGGTTCCTTGCTTGAGTAGTTGGAGTTTCTTGAAGAGTGTCGGATGTAGGGTTCCGGCAAACCTTTAAGGTTCGAACTTTGGGGTGCGCGCGAAGTCTTTCCCTCCTACCGATCCATGCCCTAGCTCGCTAAGATCTTGCAGACGAACTCGACGAACTCGTAACACAGAAAGACACGAGATTTATACTGGTTCGGGCCACCGTTGTGGTGTAATACCCTACTCCAGTGTGGTGGTGGTGGATTGCCTCTTGGGCTGATGATGAATAGTACAAGGGGAAGAACAGCCTCCTGAGGTTGAGGTGTTCTTGTGCTCGGTGAACTGGTGGATGAGAACCCCTCCCCCTACTGTGGTGTCTAGCTCCACTTATATAGGACCTGGTCCTCTCCCCAAATATTGAGCGGGAAGGGAGCCAACAATCGGCGGGCAAATTTAAAGGGGGACAGCTAGTACAAGCTATCCTGACAAAAGTGGTCTTCGCCTGCGAAAGGCTCTGGTGGTGACGCCGTCTTGGGCTCCACAATGACCTCCGTCCTGCCGTCCTTCTGGTCTTGGTCTTGTTGCACCGATATGGCAACCTTTGCCTGATACCTCGGTACTCCTCGCATGCGCTTGCCTCCTTAGCACCAAAGAGGAAACAAGGCCACCGCGCGCGCTGGCGCCCGCCTGGTGCCGATCGTAATGGCTCACATCACGAAAGCCTCGTGAGGTTTGCCCCGCCTTGATATATCTGCTCCTCGTGAGCCTGCCTGGCTAGGCCACTCTTGAGGAGGTCCTACGTCGTCCGCCTCGCGAGGCTTGGCCCCTCGCGAGGGTCTTGGATGCCTTGTTGATGAAGATGGGCCGTACGGCCCGCTAGCTTAGCCACGCCGTGGGCCGCAGGCAGGCAAGTCTAGGGACCCCCGTTCCTAGAACGCCGACAGTAGCCCCCAGGCCCAAGGCGCACTCGGGCTTGGCTTCGCGGCGAAGCCAAGGGTCAAGTACGGAGCGCCGCGGGCCCCCAAAGCCTGCAGCCTCGGTTGACGCGTGTCGGTTGATTGGACGTGGGCGTCTCCGCTTCCCCACGCTGCCTTGGCAACTGCACGACTAGACAAGTCCCTGCGACATGCAAGGAAAACCATCATTACCTGCGATCGTGGGAGGCGCCGGTTGGCCTTCTTTTGCTATCAATGGGGAGGGGGGCGGAGTCCCCGTCGCCCATCTCTTCCTTGCTTGTTTGCTTCTTCCTCCTCGCTCCACCGCCAGTTGCAATGGCGCCGTCGAAGAGGTTCTCTGCTGCGGAGAAGGGCAAGGCCCCTCGGGAGGGGCCTGGCTCTGCGGCGCCCAAGCGAGGACGTGGCCGTCCCTGCAAGCATGCCGCGACCCCCGCCGTGGCGCCCGGCTCCCGAGGCGGCTCCGCGATGCGTGGCAGGAGTCGCTCTGGTCGCGACAGTTCTGTCGACGAAAGGAGGCGCGCCGTGGTCGCGCGACCCCCCCGACCGCGGTTCCATGCGTCAGAGGTGTTGCCGGAGTTTGTTGTCTGGTCGGAGAATTCAGCCGGCAACTGGCTCCAGCTCCCTCGCTTCTTTGTTGACGAGCTGCCGGCCTCCGGTCCCGTCGGGCTTTGGTTGCAGGCGGACGGTTGCTTCAGCCGGGCTTCTTGGGTCGCGGTCGAGGTCTCCGTCGCGGGCAACATAGCTCTGTCCCGCGGTTGGCAGACGTTTCCCCATGCGCACGGCCTGGGCAGGAGGCGCACCCTACACTTCAAGTTCAGGATGTTGCCCCGAGGTGAACGACGGCGAGGAGGTGCTCGGCCTTGGCGATGGTCGGGATGAGGAGGAGGACGAACCCGCTGACCGCGCCTCGTCTAGCTATGGTGCCTCCTCCCTTGGCGACAGTTCCAGCAGCGGCGGCCTTGATCAGCCACCACGCCGCCGCGCCCACCTCGAAGGTGGTAGCGGGTCGTCTCGTCACCGCGCATCGGTGAAGCGCGAAGAGGGGTCCGACTAGACCCGAGACGTCGCCATGACCCTGCCCCCATCGGCTGCTGCATGGGCGAGCGCCGCTTTTATTATGTTTCCCTTTCCCATCCTGCATCGAAATGAAACTGGCATGGGCCCAAAGGGGCATGTATCGAACCATAACCTATCAACCATTATGCTACGCTTGTTGTTTCAGTGCTGTGTGGCCATTTTGCGCAAAGATAACTTAACCTGGTACGTTCGGAGCGCCCTCCTCCTTGCGAGGCGTTTATTTCCTCGTGCCCATCTTGACCTGCTTGCTCAGGAACTGCGAAAGTTCGTTAGGAGGTGCGATAAGAGATTTGCCGTTCACCCGTGCCTTGACCTGGCGCTTTGCGTCACGGTACCCGAGGAGCACGAACTAGGAGGGATGCGCCAGTTTTTGGGCTCGCACGAAGGTGGCTCGTGAGAAGGCAGAGAGGAGAGAAATGCTCGCGAGGGCACCTGCCTAGCCCCCTCGCGAGGTATGCAAGAGAAAGAACACGAGCAATCCAGAGACGGAAAATGCAGTAAGAGGCGAGGGAACCGAATTAGCAAGGAACACCAAAGGTGAACTTCGATTTAAGAAAAAGCAAGCCAACCACGGAAAGCAAATGAAAAGCCGCGTCCGGCACCTAGTCTAGTCTTCAAGTCTTCTCACCAGCGCGGAGCTAAGTGCTGCCACTAGGCGTGGGCGGGAGCCCCAGGGCCTGAGGCCGGCGCTCCTGAGACTCCGGGGCGTGTACAGCCCCACTCATTATTACGTGAGAGTGTCACGGCCGGCAATTCTTCACAGGCACCGGGCCTTCTTTACAGGCTCTGGGCCTTGCTTCATGGATAGAACTTCCGGAGGTGCTAGATGTTCCAGGCTTTCTGGATGGGCATCCCGTCCTGCGTCTGCAGGCGTGCTGCACCAGGCCTGGAGACGTGGACGACCCTGAACGGGCCCTCCCACATGGGCGAGAGCTTGTGCAGCCCTTCCCTGGAGAGAACCCGCCTCAGGACGAGGTCGCCCACCTCGAGCGTCCTCGAGCGGATGTTGCGGCAGTGGTATCGCTGCAACACTTGTTGGTACCTTGCCGCCCTCAATGCAGCTTCGCGACGGCGTTCCTCCCCCAGCACGAGATCCATCCCCCGCGTGGCGTCCTGCTCTGTTTCGTCAAATGCCCGGACCCGTGCAGAGCGATGCTTGACCTCATGAGGAAGGACTGCTTCAGCTCCGTAGACGAGGAAGAATGGAGTCTCGCCCGTTGGCTTCGTGGCGGTGGTGTGGATGGACCACAACACGGACTGGAGCTCGTTGTGCCAGCCCCTGCCGCAGGCCTCCAGCATCTTCTTGAAGGTCCTCGTCTTGAGGCCCCTCAGGACCTCCGCGTTGGCGCGTTCGGCCTGACCATTGCTCCTGGGGTGCGCCACCAAAGCGTAGCAGATATGTGTTCCAAGGTTAGCACAGTAGGTTTTGAAGAGGTTACTAGTAAACTACGAGCTGTTATCTGTGATGATGCGGTTGGGGACCCCGAAGCGGCTCACAAGGCCCTTGATGAACTTGACAGCAGGGCCGGCTGGGATGGTACGGACGGCTTCCACTTCCGCCCACTTGGTGAACTTGTCAACGGCGACGTAGCGATAGAGGTAGCCCCCTGGCGCCCGAGGGAACGGGCCTAAGATGTCCAGCCCCAAGACCGCGAACGGCCACGTGAGCGGGATGGTCTGGAGGCCCTGAGCTGGCTGGTGAATTTGCTTAGCATGGAATTGGCAAGCTTCGCAGGACTTCACCAGCTCGGCTGCGTCGTTGAGTGCCGTAGGCCAGTAGAATCCACTACGGAACACCTTGCCGGCGAGGGTCCGTGACGACGAGTGGTGCCCACAGTCCCCACCATGTATATCAACCAGCAGCTCCCTTCCTTGATCACTGGAGATGCAGCGCAAAGTGACATTGTTTGGTCATTTCCTGTACAACTTGCCGTCTTGGATACAGTATGTCGCGGCCTGCCGGGCCACGTGCTCCGCGTCCTCTTCCTTCTCCGGCAGCGTCCCTTGCATCAGGTACTCCTTGAATTCCTTGGTCCAGCATTCCTCCCGGGGCTCGAGCGCCAAGAGCAGCCGAGCTCCTGAGGTCGGGCAGCAGGCTGGGGCTCCCGTGGCTGGAGGCTGTGGGAGCTCCTCCCGAGGCTGAGTCATGCGTGAAAGCGGTGGTGTAGCTGATGGCTTGAAGAGCCCCTCCTCAAAGACGTCGAGCTCTTGCGGTTGCCGCTTGGATGCTCTCCTGGCGATGTCGTCGGCTTCCTTGTTGGTGCCCCGGGGAACGTGCTGCAGCTCCAGGCTCGAGAACTGCTTTTCCATCTTACGCACCTCCGCGAGGTATGCCTCCATATGCTCGTCCTTCGGCTCGTATACCTTGTTGGAGAAGTTGACGAGGAGTTGCGAGTCGCCTCTGACGGTAAGGCGCTTCACCCCTAGAGCTACCGCAGCCTTGAGGCCAGCTATGAGGCCTTCGTATTCTGCGATATTGTTGGAGACCTTCTCGCCGTGCTGAAAGCAGAGTTGCACGGCGTAGTAGAGCTTGTCATGAGTGGGCGAGATGAGCACTGCTCCAGCCCCCGCGCCTTGGTGCATGAAGGCGCCATCGAAATACATGACCCAGCCGTCTGGAGCCTCGCTCCCTGGTGAGGTGGACCGGTCTTCGCGTTCCTCAAGTGGCGGGGCATCCGTCTAATCTGCCTCAAAATCAGCGAGCGCGGCCCCCTTGATGACCCTGGTAGTGCTGAACTCCAACTGGAATGCTTGCAGCTCGATGTTCCACTCAGCGACCATTCCAGCTGAGTTAGGGCTTCTGAGCACCCTCTCCAAAGGGTAGGCTGAGACGACCTTGATGGGGTGGCCCGAGAAGTAGTGTCGCAGCTTGCGTGAAGCCACCAAGAGTGCTAGCAGGAGTTTCTGAGACATGGGGTAGCGGGCCCTCGCGTCCCGTAGCACGGTGCTGCCCAAGTACACCGGGTGTTCGACGAGGGTTGGCACACTGTCGAGGCCTGTGTCCCGCAGAGATTTGGGAATCTCCTAAGGTGGAGGGGTTCCTGAGACCTGATTGTCTTCAGGAGTTTCTGCGACGTTGTCCTGCCGAGCTTGGTCTTCTGCCGCTGAGGCCTTTGCTGCGCCTTCCTGACCCTGCACCACTTTTGCTCCGGCTTGGCTTAGCGCGCCCTTGGCTTGGCTCTCCTCCCGAACCGCCACCAGCACCGCGCTGGCGGAGTCGGGGTGGCGGCAAGGTAGAATACTAGGGGTTCGAGAGGCCGTGGTGCCACCATCACCGGAGGGTTGGTAAGGTATTTCTTGAGGTCCTGGAAGGCTTGGTCGGCCTCCAGGGTCCACTCGAACGGGCCCTTCTTCTTCCTGAGCTTAAAGAAGGGTAAGGCGCGCTCTCCCAGCTTGGAGGTGAAACGCCCCAATGCGGTCACCCGCCCTGCTAGCTTCTGCATCTCTTTGAGGGTCTGTGGTGGGCTCATCTCCTCGATGGCATTGATCTTCTCCGGGTTCGCCTCGATCCCTCTGTGGGATAGGAGGAACCCCAGCAGCTTTCCGGAGGGGATGCCGAACACGCACTTCTCCGGGTTAAGCCTCAAGTTCACTTGGCGCAGGCTCTTGAAGGTCTCCACCATGTCTTGAATCAATGTCCTTGCCTCACGAGACTTTACCACTATGTCATCAACATAGGCCTTTGTGTTTCTCCTGAGCTACCGCCCTAGGGCGATGTGCATCAGCCGCTGAAAAGTCGCGCCCGCGTTGCGCAGCCCGAAGGGCATGCAGGTGTAGCAGTACACCACACATGGTGTCAGGAAGGCTCTCTTCTCCACATCTTCCACCGCCATCTGGATCTGATGATACCCTGAGAACGCATCCAGGAAGCACAACAGGTCGCACTCGGCGGCGGAGTCGACAATCTGGTCGATGCGCGGGAGCGGGAACGGATCTTGGGGCAGGCTTTACTAAGGTTGGCAAAGTCGACGCATATCCGTTCCTTCCCGCCTTTCTTCGGCACCACGACGGGGTTCGCCAGCCATTCGGGATATCAAACTTCGCGAATACCACCGCCGCCTCCAGCTTGCGGGTCTCCTGGACGATGAAGGCCTGCTTCTCAGTGGACTGCCGTCTCGCTCGCTGCTTCACAGGGCGTATGTTGGGGCATACCCTTAGATGATGCTGAATCACCTCCCTCGGGACCCCTACCAGCTGATTGGCCTCCCACGCGAATATCTCCTTGTTTGCGCGCAAGAACCTCACCAAGGCCTCCTCTTGACCCGGGTCAAGGCCGGCGCCTATGGTAAAGGTGACTCCCGAAGACCCGTCCTCATTGACCGGCACCTGCTTGGTTTCCGCCTTGTCTTGGGTGAACAACTGCTTCTTCTTGGTAGGCGCGGCCTCCTTGGCCTCGGGGGTACTGGCGCCGGCGGGCCGTGCTGCCGCCGCGGTCTTGAAGGCAAGCCTGAGTGCCATCACAGCCTCCTTGGTGTCCCCCTTGATGGTGAGGATGCCTTTGCTCCCAGGCATTGTCATGAGGTTGTAGGCCGGGTGAGTCGCCGCCATGAACTGAGCGAGAGCTGGGTACCCGAGGATGGCGTTGTATGGGAGACCGATGCGGGCGATGTCGAAGTCTACCAGCTCGGTGCGGTAGTTGTCGCGTGTGCCGAAGGTGACGGGGACGCGGATCTGCCCCAGAGAGTGGGCAGCTCCACCACCAACTCCTGAGAAGGGCTTGCTGAGGCTGAGCCGCTCGAGCGACACATGAAGAAGGCTGAAGGCTTCTACGGAGAGCAAGTTGGGGCCGGCACCGCCGTCGACGAGGGTCTTGGTAACAGCCACGTTGCAGATGGTGGGCGTGCAGAGCATTGGGAGCATGCCCGAGCCGGCGGTGGATTCAGGGTGATCTTCTGAGCCGAAAGTGAGGTCGGCCTCTGGCGCAGCCCAACCCGGCGGAGCCCCCAGGCGCTTGGAGTTGGCCCCAATCTAACGGAGGAACGGCTTGACATGGCGATCCGAAGGCGGTGCTTGAGAGCCGCCCAGCAGGGCCGCGACTGCGTGGTGCGCCGGCACCGCATAGCGGGCAGCGAAGAGGTCGCGGAGCTCCCCCCAGGACGCGACCGTGGATCCAGGGAGGTTGAGCAGCCAGGCGTGCGGCTCGCCGGCGAGGGCCATGGGGAACCAGTTGGCCATGATCTCGTCGTCGCCTCCGGCCTCGAGGACAGCCTCCTCGTATGCTAGCAGGAACGGCGACGGGTCTGCCGCGCCGTCGTAACGCGGCGGCATCTCTGGCTTGAACTTGGTCGGCTACCGCACCCGCCGTAGGGCAGGGGCCAGGGCTCGGTACCCAGATGCCCCGCTGTCGATGTCGGCCGCAGAGGTGGATGGCAGGGCACCTGCCATGGGGGCAAAGTGTGGCGGCGCGGGGCGCAGGCTGGTGGAGAGGAGCTACGGCGCACCCTACCTGGCACGCCAAATGTCAGATGTAGGGTTCCCGCAAACCCTTAAGGTTCAAACTCGGGGGTGCGCGCGAAGTCTTTCCCTCCTACCGAGCCATGCCCTAGCTCGCTAAGATCTCGCAGAAGAACTCGACGAACTCGTAACACAGAAAGACACGAGATTTATACTGGTTCGGGCCACTGTTGTGGTGTAATACCCTACTCAAGTGTGGTGGTGGTGGATTGCCTCTTGGGCTGATGATGAACAGTACAAGGGGAAGAACAGCCTCCTGAGGTTGAGGTGTTGTTGTGCTCGGTGAACTGGTGGATGAGAACCCCTCCCCCTACTGTGGTGGCTAGGTCTACTTATATAGGCCCTAGTCCTCTCCCCAAATATTGAGCGGGAAGGGAGCCAACAATCGGCGGGCAAATTTAAAGGGGGACAACTGGTACAAGCTATCCTGACAAAAGTGGTCTTCGCCTGCGAAAGGCTCTGGTGGTGACGCCGTCTTGGGCTCCACGATGACCTCCATCCTGCCATCCTTCTGGTCTTGGTCTCGTTGCACCGATATGGCAACCTTTGCCTGATGCCTCGGTACTCCTCGCCTGCGCTTGCCTCCTTAGCACCAAAGAGGAAACAAGGACACTGCGCGCGCTGGCGCCCGCCTGGTGCCGATCGTCATGGCTCACGTCACGAAAGCCTCGAAAGGTTTGCCCTGCCTTGATATCTCCGCTCCTCGTGAGCCTTCTTGGGTAGGCCACTCCTGAGGAGGTCCTGCATCGTCCACCTCGCGAGGGTCTTGGATGCCTTGTCGATGAAGATGGGCCGTACGGCCCGCCAGCTTAGCCATGCCGTGGGCCGTAGGCAGGAAAGTCTGTGGACCCCCGTTCCTAGAACGCCGACAAAGAGGTCTTGGTTGTAGTAGTTAGGCACAAAATATGCTCTCATGACATCCTTCATTTGCACCCAAGTTGTGATGGGTGGTTCACCTTTTGATTCTCGTCGCTCAGTGACTTGTTCCCACCAAATGAGGACGTAGTCTTGGAATTCAAGGGATGCCATCGCGATCTTCTTCTCTTCTCCGTAGTTGTGCAAGTGGAAGATTTTGTCAACCTTCAATGCCAATGATATGTACTCTTCGGGGTCATTGCTTCCGGTGAACTTGGGCATGGTGAACTTTAGCTTGCCGTATCGTTGCTCTTCATTGTGTTGTGGTCGAGGATGATGACGCCCATGTCGTTAAGGATTGTCAATTCATGTTGCTCTTGGCCTCGTTCCCGAAACTGTACACAGACAGGTACCGGGCGTCCGCTAGGGACCGGTCGTCCGGTGGCTTGTGGGCTTCCGGACGTCCGGTGGTCGCCGGACTTCCGCTATTTCCGTTCTGTGAAGGTGGCGCCGGACGTCCGGTGGATTTGGACTTCCGCTAATTTTGGCTCAGGTGTGGTGGTGCCGGATGTCCGGTCATGGTCGGTCGTCCGCTTGCTGGGAGGTGTGGCCGATCGTCCGGTCCTGGCCGGACGTCCGCTCACTGTAGCTTGCGTTGGCTGGGACATGGGCTGGTTGGGCTTCAGGTGATGGACGTCCGGTCCTGACCGGTCATCCGGTGGCTGTAGCTTCCATGGCAGCTCTTCTTCTTGTCCTTCGCACTTGGTGTCCTCGCCGTCTTGTCCGTTGGATGTAGATGTTCTGTGGCTTTCCTCCAAGTACCTGAACACACATAGTGTTTCTGCTTGAGGTAGCAGCCATGTCTCATGTATAGAAAGTGGTAGTTCGGAAAGGAGCGAGTTCACCTTATCTTCGATAGCCTTTGCTCGGTCTCTTTTCATTGGTCCAAGTGGTGTCGTGGGAGACGTAGGCAGGTCCATGGGGATGACCTTGGGATGCTCCGCATCATCTGCCCTCCCTTGGGAAATATCCGACCTCGGATCGAAATCTTCATCACCCTGGTAGGGCGAAAGATCTTTGACGTTGAAGACGTCGCTGATGTTGTACTTGTCGTGCGGGAGGTTGATCTTGTAAGCGTTGTTGTTGTAGGGTGCTAGCACCTTGAAGGGTCCATCGGCTCGTGGTAGAAGTTTGGACTTGTGTTCGTTTGGGAAGCATTCCTTGCGAAGGTGTAGCCACACAAGATCTCCAATGTTGAATATCATGGGTTGCTTGTTGACGTTGAATTTGGTCGCGAGTCGTTCTACTTGGTGCTCGATGGTGTGCCTTGTATCTTCATGCATCTTCTTGAGATAGTTCACTCGGGCACTCGCGTCCATGTTGATGCGCTCTTGTAGTGGTAGAGGAAGAATGTCCAATGGGGACAATGGGTTGAAACCGTAGACGACCTCGAAGGGGGACTTGCCGGTAGTCGAATGTCTTGCGCGGTTGTAGGCGTACTGGGCGATGGGTAGGCAATCTTCCCACTCCTTGATGTTCCTCTTGATTAACACGCGTAGTAGAGTGGAGAGCGTTCGGTTCGTCACTTCCATTTGGCCATCGGTTTTTGGATGGTATGGCGTGGAGAATAGTAGCTTGATTCTGAGCTTTGCACATAAGGTCTTCCAAAAGTAACTCAAGAACTTGACGTCGCGATCCGAGCCAATCATCGTTGGCACTCCATGTAGGCGCAAGATTTCTCTACAAAAAAGATTTGCAATATGTGCAACATCGTCTATCTTGTTGCATGGTATGAAATGTGCCATCTTAGAGAATCAGTCCACAACAACAAACATGGAATCCTTTCCATTTCTAGTTCTAGGCAAGCCAATCACAAAATCCATGCTAATATCTTCCCATGGGTGATATGGAATTGGAAGGGGTGTATATAGACCATGAGGTTGAGCTTTGGACTTAGCTTTGCGACATGTCGAACATCGGTTGGTGAAGCGTGAGACGCCGCGGAACATCTTGGGCCAAAAATAGTTCTTCGAGAGCGTAGCATATGTCTTGTCGCATCCAAGGTGTCCCATTAGTCCTCCTCCATGAGATTCTTGCAAAAGTAACAAACGAAGAGAAGACTCGGGGATGCAAAGTTTGTTAGCTCTCATAAGATAACCATCTTTGATGTAATAACGTTCCCAAGATGGGTGCGTCAAAGACTTGGCATAAGGAATAGCAAAAGTAGGATCATGCACATACAATTCTTTGATGTTCTCAAAGCCAATGACATTCAATTCAAGTTGAGTAACAAGCATGCATATACGGGAAAGCGCATCCGCCACAACATTTTCCTTGCCTTTGATATACTTGATGACATAAGGAAATGACTCAATGAATTCACTCCACTTGGCATGACGCTTGTTCAACTTACTTTGACCTTTAAGATACTTAAGCGTTTCATGACCGGTATGAATGACAAATTCATGAGGTAGAAGATAATGTTCCCATTCACGCAAAACTCGCACTAAAGCATATATCTCTTTGTCATAGATGGGGTAATTGAGTGGCGCTTCAGAAAGTTTCTCACTAAAGTAAGCAATTGGGCGCTTCTCTTGCATTAACACACCTCCTATGCCATTACCGCAAGCATTGCAATGAACTTCAAAAGGTTTGTCAAAATTGGGCAAAGCAAGCATAGGAGCATGTGTAAGCAAATTCTTAAGCTCATTGAAAGCGGAATCTTGGGATGGTCCCCAAACAAAAGGCGCGTTTTTCTTGCTCAAAGCATGTAATGGTGAAGCAACGGTGCTAAAATCCTTCACAAATCTACGATAGAAACCGGCTAAACCAAGAAAACTACGCACTTGTTGCAAGTTGGTTGGTTGGGGCCAAGTTTTAATAGCATTGATCTTAGATTCATCAACATGAACATCCTTAGAAGACACGACAAAACCCAAGAAAACAAGCTTATCAACACCAAAAAGGCATTTGTCCATATTAGCATAAAGGCTCTCTTTTCTAAGAGTTTGCAACACGGTTCTAAGATGGGTGACATGATCTTTGAGAGATTTGCTAAACACAAGAATGTCGTCAAAGTAGACCACAACAAATACACCAATATAGGGTCGAAAAACAAAATGCATTAGTCGCATGAAGGTACCGGGTGCTTCAGATAAACCCATCGGCATAACAAACCATTCATATAAGCCAAACTTGGTCTTAAAGGCGGTTTTCCATTCATCACCTTCTTGGATGCGTATTTGAAAGTAGCCACTTTTAAGGTCAATTTTAGAGAAAATGGTGGCTCCGCTAAGTTCATCTAGCATGTCATCTAGGCGTGGAATGGGGTAACGATAATGCACGGTAATAGCATTGATAGGACGACAATCTGAACACATGCGAAATGTACCATCTTTGTTGGGAACTAGGATTACCAGGATGGCACAAGGGCTCAAACTTTCTCGTACATGGCTGTTGTCGATGAGTTGTTGTACTTGCCGTTGGATCTCCTTAGTTTCCTCGGGGTTGACATGGTAGGGAGCCTTGTTTAGAAGTGGTGCTCCGGGGATGAGGTCAATTCGATGCTCAATGCCTCGTAGTGGTGGTAGACCTGGAGGTAGTTCGTCAGGGAAAACTTCTTGGAATTCCTGCAATAGAGAAGATAACACTAAAGGTAGATTGTGAGAGTTGTTTGTTTTGGGTGCCTCATCCTTGCACAAAAGGACATAGTGCATGACACTTGATGGGTTCTCAGACACATCTCTCAACTCACATTTGGTGGCAAATAGGACTAGGCTTTTCTTGTCGCTCATCGTGGAGGCACTCAATTTGGGCTTGTGGCGCTCACTCTCTTTTTGGTGGTTCGCTCTCTCACTATTCTCTCCATGATTGGTGGCTTGCTTGTCGGCGATCACTTGGCTTGGAGACATAGGTCGTAGCACGTACTCCTTTCCTTTCATCTTGAAGCTATAATGATTCGTTCGTCCGTTGTGGATGACACCGCGGTCAAATTGCCACGGTCGTCAAAGAAGGAGGTGGCAAACGGACATTGGAACGACATTACACTCCAAAGTGTCTTCGTAAGCTCCGATCTTGAAGGAAACTTTGACCGTATGCTCGACTTGTATAGTGCCGGAGTCGCTAAGCCATTGAACTTTGTAGGGATGTGGGTGCTTCATCTTGACCAATTGGAGCTTGGAACATAGTTCTTCACTTGCCAAGTTATGGCAACTCCCGCCATCGATGATGACCTTGACAGACCTTCCATTGATGCCCGCCTTGGTGTGGAAGATACGGCATATTTGGTCTTCTTCTTGTTGATGTTGAAGAGTCAAGACCTTGGAGACAACGAGAGCGGGGCTCAGATCTTCGTTACAAAAGACTTGATCATCTTCATCTTCGTTCACTTGCCGGTGCATGGCCACTTGCTCAAGGGCTTCCATTCTCCTTCACTCTTGGAGTCATATGTACCATCGTTGCTGAAGATCATGGTGCGCTTGTTTACACATTCGAAGGACTTTTGGCCTCGGCCGCCGCATGTGAAGCATTTGAAGGAACTTGTCTTGATGGTCTCATCGGTTGTAGTAGATGATGATGAAGCTCTCGGCTTGAAGTTGCTTGTAGTAGGAGGACGACTTGAGGTGGTCGAAGGTTTCTTGTAACTTGACTTGTCGCCGTTGCTTGTAGATGGCGTGGTTGAGGTAGAAGGTGTTGGAGTCGTTGAAGCTTGAGAGTTGGAGAAACTATAGGACTTGGATGAGAACTTGGCATATTTGAAGTCATCTTGCACTTGACGTTCCGCCTTGGTAGCTTGGTGCACTAGCTCGATGAGGTTCGAGTATGGTTGGAAGTCGGCCATCTTCTTCATAGGATAATTGAGTCCATTCAAGAAACCTGCCATAGTTTGCTCATCATCTTCCGTGAAATTGGCTCGTATCATGGCAATCTCCATTTCCTTGTAGTACTCTTCAACAGTCTTTGTGCCTTTCTTGAGGAGTTGGAGTTTCTTGAAGAGGTTGCGGTTATAGTAGTTTGGCATGAAACCTGCTCTAATGACATGCTTCATTTGCGTCCAAGTTGTGATGGGTGGTTCTCCTCTTGCCACACGACGCTCAATGAGTTGTTACCACCAAATGAGGACGTAGTCTTGAAACTCAAGAGATGCCATCGTGATCTTCTTCTCTTCCTCATGGTTGTGCAAACGAAAGATCTTGTCGTCTTTCAATGCCCATGATATGTAATCTTCGGGGTCATTACTTCCGGTGAACTTGGGCATGGTGAACTTGAGCTTGCCGTAGCGTTGTTCTTCATTGTGTTGGGGTCGGGGATGATGACGCCCATGTCGTCGAGGATTGACAAACTCATGTTGCTCCTGGCGAGGAGGATTTCCATTGTGTTCATGCTCTTGGTGAACTTGAGGTTCTTGTCGAGCTTGTGGAGGAGCTTGACGGTGCACGCGAGCTTGATATATTCGTTCTTGAACTTCATCACGAAGCACGTCTTGTTGCTCACGAGCTTGTCGGTTGCGTGTGGCTATGGCTCGACTTGAATCTCGGAGGGCACGTTGCGCCTCAAGTGCTTGAGCTTCGCGTAGTTATTTTTCTTGGTGTTGTGCCTCGGCATCTTGTGCATCTTGGTGTTGGCGCGCTTGCTCTTCCTCTTGTTGTTGGCGTAGGCGTTGCCGTTCTTGTGCTTGTGCGAAAGTAGCTTGGTTTTGACGGTGTCAACGTTCTTGCGCGCGAGGTTTCTCTTGAGAGTCGGTGTCGTCTAGAGGATTGCGGTTGGCATCACGGTCTTGGCACGCAGCTCGTCGAAGAGTGTTCGATGTCGAGGTACTTGAGCCGGAGATAGTGTCATCGGAGTGTCGTCTTGAGCGGCTCCGTCTTTAGTATGATGAAGTGGTAGAAGAGCATTTGACCAACACGGCACAAATCTCGTCCATTCTTGCGTCATTCTCTTGTTTGTGTTCGTCGAGCTTGTTGTTGAAGGAGTCTCTTGTATGTTGCTCGGATAGTCGCAAGTCGGTGGCGAGATGGTCGATGCGGCTTCATTGCTTGTTGCTCTTGATGCAAAGCTCGTTGTGCACCAAAGAGGTGGCTCTTTGTGATGTAGGAGGACATGTCGTCGTCTTGCTCGATGAAGAGTGGGTTGGTAGAAGTACTTGGCCTATCCATCATTCCAAGCGAATATGTGAGTGGGAGAAAGAGAAGAACTTATACCAAATGTTCCTTGACCGATGTTGAAGATGGATCGATGATCACTCAGTGTGTAACAAGGAAATAGCACAATTGGTACCAATTCTTGTCGGTTTCTCACACCTACACAAGTAAAAGCTTGTGGTGGAGCTCAGTTAGGATGGTGGCAGAAAATTTGATGCAATTGTTAGTGAGCTTCAATAATGTTGGAAAAGATTCACAAATTTGCAAATGCAACAAGCAGACCAATAGCAAGATATGGTACTCGGAAACACACACGCAAATAGATAAGTGGGGTCATGCAACATGAGCCAAAATGTGGAATCCACGAAAATGCTCTTGTTGCAGAACACTAGAGAGATGCTAGCACAATTGCACAATAGGCGGATACGAAACTTGTGCACAACCTACTAAGCAAAAATGCAACGACTTCTATCCCAAGTATGGTATATGTATGGTATTCCGATGATATGATCCAAGATGATCGTGTATGACAATCTTAATGTTGTATGATGCTATGGTTCTTCCTTATAAGCTCTTTGATTATCTTTCCTTTTTGCTTAAAAGCTTGTTTGGCTCTTTCTCTTTTGAGCTCTTTTCTCATGCAAAACTTCACGAACCAAGATAGCAATTGTGTATATGCGATGAAAACCTTGTGACACAAGAGATGATACCAAGATATGCACCACGATGGTATGGCATGTATTCTATGTGAAGTATGATCACTAATGTGCACAAGTCACGTTGCCGGTAATACTCAAAGGCTAGTCTCGATGGGGAATCGACACAAAAGTAAGGTTATGGGGTTATCAATGCAATGCAAGGTAGGAGATACAATGGTGTCGTCGATTTTACCGTCCGTGTCGAAGATGAGAGGTGGTGTCGTCGAAGTTGTTCCATTCCAAGTTAGCCTAAACACCCAAGGAAACGTAGAAACCACACTCAACTTCTCAAAAACCAAAACGTGTCAAAATTGTCGGAGTTTGGAAACGAGTAATCGGTGGTTATTGCGGAAAGTGGTGGAGGTAACGGAGTGCGTAAGCGAAGGTGGAATGTGTATCGGAGTGCGTATGCGGAGGTGGAGGTGGAGAGGTGGTGATGGCCGAACTGAACTTATTCAGTTTCGTTAGGAAACATCGGACGTTCGGTGGTGGAGCGGTCGTCCGGTCGATGGACGTCCGGTAGTTTGTGGACGTCCCGTGCCTGGGCGATCTCGGGCATGGGATGAACAGCTAGGGTTCGAGGTGGAGGTGGCAAAATTGGGCAAATTCGAGCAATTTTGTGGATGGAAATGGTGGAGACGAAGGGGAAAAGCTAGATCCACTCGTGCCAAATAAAATCCATGGATCAAATCCAACAAAACTACATCACACCAGCAAATCACAAAAAATGGGGCTATTTTTGTGGGTAATTTTCGAATTTGGGACAAAATCAACAAAACAAAGCTAGAAAACAAACAGGGGAGGCTCCGAAATTGTGATGAACGAGGCTCATGAGACCACGATGATGTAGGGTGGAACCCTAGAGGGCCGATCTTTCACGAAAGGAGCAGATCCCGCGATGAACACGAAGAACACAAAGGGAAAAACACTAAGGGAAAGAGAGGAAACAATCAAACCAACAAGATATAGTCACACATATGCTAGATCCAAGTACACATAGAGATCACACGGTCCAAATCCAGCAAGGGACGATACATAGGGTAACCGGTTCTTCTCCGTGAGGATGTCTTGAGGTCTTCCCGTAAGGGGTCTTGAATCCAAGTCGATCTTCTCTGAAGAGGTGTCGGTCCCTCGCAGTGGAGTAGATCCAGATGGATGAGCAAGGCTCTATCTCACATATGAGCTATCACAATGCTAACCCTAACTAGGAGGAGGTGGAGGAGTATATATAGTCTAGGTCCACGAAGGGGTAAGTGGGAGAGGGATACATGGGCCTCGGGCCCGAAACAGTACGTAGACAGGTACCGGAAGTCCGCTGGGGACCGGTCGTACGGTGGCTCGTGGGCTTCCGGACGTCCGGTGGTCACCGGACTTCCGCTATTTCCGTTCTATGAAGGTGGCGCCGGACGTCTGGTGGCTTCGGGCTTCCGCTAATTTTGGCTCGGGTGCGGTGGCGCCGGATGTCTGGTCCTGGTCAGTCGTACGCTTGCTGGGAGGTGTGTCCGGATGTCCGCTCGCTGTAGCTTGCGTTGGCTGGGACTTGGGTAGGTTGGGCTTCAGGTGACGGATGTCCGATCCCGACCGGTCGTCCGGTGGCTGTAGCTTCCGTGGCAACTCTTCTTCTTGTCCTTCGCACTTGGTGTCCTCGCCATCTTGTCCGTTGGATGTAGATGTTCCGTGGCTTTCCTCCAAGTACCTAATCACACATAGTGTTTCCGCTTGAGGTAGCAGCCATGTCTCATGTATAGAAAGTGGTAGTTCAGAAAGGAGCGAGTTCACCTTATCTTCGATAGACTTTGCTCGGGCTCTTGTTATTGGTCCAAGTGGTGTCGTGGGAGATGTAGGTAGGTCCATGGGGATGACCTTGGGATGCTCCGCATCACAATAATAGGAGGGCTTTCCTAGCATCGGTCAATATATATGCGGAAAGAATATCTCCACTATGGAGGACACCAAATTTTGGGGCGGCGTACTAAAACGCGTCACGACAAAATGAAGTTCTTTCAATGACTACCATATAAAGGACCGCTGTTCACTAAAATGGTCATAACTTCGTCATTCGGAGTTCGTTTCAGACGCACAAGTACTCAAAATGCTCGCGGCGAGTGTGGGAATCTAGAAAACACTTCTGGCTCGCGCAGGAGGACTGGAGGACCCTAAATTCGGCCCCTAGGAATGACGTTTTGCCCCTGAAAGTCAAAGAACATCATTTGCCGCTGCTTTTCAGACAAGTTTCTAAACCCATTGCCATTCTTTTGGAAGGAAATCCGAGAGATTATGGTCAGTAGGTCATAACTTTATCATTGGGAGTCCGTTTTGGACCCAATAGTACTCAAAATGCTCGTGACGAGTGTGGGGATCTAGAAAATACTTCCGGCTTGTGCTGGAGGCCCGGAGGACCCTCAAATTCGGCCACGAAGCAGGACTTTTTGCCCCTGAAAGTCAAAGAACATCATTTTCCACTGCTTTTCAGACAAGTTTATGAACCCATTGGCACTCCTTTGGAAGGAAATCTGAAAGATTATTGTGAGTATAATCAGTAGTCCGCGTGGTAAGGACAACAGTTGCATTTTGCACATGCTCTGTGATCCGGGGAATCCCATTTGGTTGTAAATTCAATAAAATATGGCAACTATAAGCCTTATTCTCCTTGTTTTTATCGTGTGGCATTCCGTAACGTACATGTGTTACATGCAATAATAGGAGGGCATTCCTGGCATCGGTCAATATATGTGTGGAAACAATATCTCCACTATGGAGGCCACAAAATTTTGGGGCGGCATGCCAGAACGCTTCACGAGAAAATGAAGTTCTTTCAAGGACTGCCAATATAGAGGATCGGTGTTCAATAAAACGGTCATAACTTTGTCATTGAGAGTCTGTTTTGGACCCAAAAGTACTCAAAATGCTCGCGATGAACGTGGGAATCTATAAAATACTTCCGGCTTGCGTAGGATGACTGGAGGACCCTCAAATTCGGCCCGTAAGCAGGACATTTGGCCCCTGAAAGTCAAAGAACATCATTTGCCGCTGCTTTTCAGACAAGTTTCTGAACCCATTGGCACTCCTTTGAATGGAAATCCAAGAGATTATGGTGAGTATAAACATTAGTCCGCCTCGTAATGAAAAACGTTGCAATCTGCACATGCTCTATGATCGAGGGAATCCCATTTGGTTGTAAATTCAAGAAAACAAGGTGACTATAAGCCTAATTCTCCTTGTTCTCGCCGTGTGGCATGCCATAACGTACGCATGTGACATCCAATAATAGGAGGGCATTCGTGGCATCGGTCAATATATATGTTTAAACAATATCTCCACTACGGCGGACACAAAATTTTGGGGTGGCGTGCCAAAACGCATCACGGGAAAATGAAGTTCTTTCAAGGAATGCCATATAAAGGACCGGTGTTCACTAAAACGGTCATAACTTTGTCATTTGGAGTACGTTTCGGATCCACAAGTACTCAAAATACTCGCGACGACCGTGGGAATCTAGAAAATACTTCCAGCTTCCGTAGGAGGCCCGGAGGACAGTAACTTCGGCCCCTAGGAATGATGTTTTGCCCCTGAAAGTCACAGAACATCATTTGTCGCTGCTTTTCAGACAAGTTTTTGAACCCATTGGCACTCCTTTGGAAGGAAATCCGCGAGATTATGGTGAGTAGGTCATAACTTTGTCATTCAGAGTCCGTTTCGGACCCAATAGTACTCAAAATGCTCGCGATGAGCGTGGGAATGTAGAAAATACTGCCAGCTTGCGCAGGAGGCCCGGAGGACCCTCAAATTCGGCCACTAAGCAGGATATTTTCCCCTGAAAGTCAAAGAACATCATTTACCGCTGCTTTTCAGACATGTTTATGAACCCATTGGCACTCCTTTGGAAGATTATTATGAGTATCATCAGTAGTCCGCCTGGTAATGACAAACGTTGCATTCTGCACATGCTCTGTGATCCGGGGAATCCCATTTGGTTGGAAATTCAATAAACTATGGCGACTATAAGCCTTATTTTCTTTGTTTTCGCCTTGTGGCATGCCATAACATACGCGTGTGACAACCAATAATAGGAGGGCATTCCAGGCATCAATCAATATATATGTGGAAACAATATCTCCACTATGGAGGACACAAAATTTTGGGGCGGCGTGTCACAAGAAAATGAAGTTCTTTTAAGGAGTGCCATATAAAGGACCGGTGTTCACAAAAATGGTACTAACTTTGTCATTTGAGTCCGTTTCGGACCCACAAGTACTCTAAATGCTTGCGACGAGCGTAGGAATCTAGAAAATACTTCCAGCTTTCGCAGGAGGCCCAGAGGACCCTCCAATTCAGCCCATTAGCAGGACTTTTTGCCCCTCAAAGTCAAAGAACATCATTTGCCGCTACTTTTCAGACAAGTTTCTGAACCCATTGGCACTCCTTTGGAAGGAAATCCGCGAGATTATGGTGAGTATAAACATTAGTCCGCCTGGTAAGGACAAACGTTGCATTCTGCACAAGCTCTTTGATCCAGGGAATCCCATTCGGTTGTAAATTAAAGAAAATAAGGCAATTATAAGCCTTATACTCGTTGTTTTCGCCGTGTGGCATGCTGTAACGTATGTATGTGACAGCCAATAATCGGAGGGCATTCCTGGCGTCGGTCAATATATATGTGGAAACAACATCTCACCTATGAAGGACACAAAATTTTGGGGGCGGCGCGCCAAAACGCGTCATGAGAAAATGAAGTTCCTTCAAGGACTGCCATATAAAGGACCGGTGTTCACTAAAACGGTCATAATGTTGTCATTCGGAGTCCGTTTAAGACCCACAAGTACTCAAAATGCTCACGACAAGCGTGGGAATCTAGAAAATACTTCCACCTTGTGCAGGAGGCCCGGAGGACCCTAAATTCGGCCCCTAGGAAGGACGTTTTGCCCCAGAAAGTCAAAGAACATCATTTGCCGCTGCTTTCCAGACAACTTTCTAAACCCATTGGCACTGCTTTGGAAGGAAATCTGAGAGAATATGGTGTGTAGGTCATAAGTTTGTCATTCGGAGTCTGTTTCGGACCCAATAGTACTCAAAATGCTTGCGGCTAGCGTGGGATTCTAGAAAATACTTCTGGCTTGCGCAAGAGGCCTGGAGGACCCTCAAATTCGGCCACTAAGTAGGACTTTTTGCCCCTGAAAGTTAAAGAACATCATTTGCCGCTGCTTTTCAGACAAGTTTCTGAACCCATTGGCACTCCTTTGGAAGGAAATCCGAGCGATTATAGTGAGTGTAAACATTAGTCCGCCTGGTCAGGACAAACGTTGCATTCTGCACATGCTCTTTGATCCGGGGAATCCCATTTGGTTGTAAATTCAAGAAAATAAGGCGACTATAAGCCTTATTCTCCTTGTTTTCGCGTGTGGCATGCCGTAAGGTATGTGTGTGACAACCAATAATAGGAGGGCATTCCTGGCATCGATCAATATATCTGCGCCAAATCGCGTCACGAGAAAATGAAGTTCTTTCAAGGAATGCCTTATAAAGGACTGGTGTTCACTAAAACGGTCATAACTTTGTCATTCGGAGTCCGTTTCGGACGCACAAGTACTCAAAATGCTCGCGACAAGCGTGGGAATCTAGAAAATACTTCCGCCTTGCGCAGGAGGCCCGGAGGACCCTAAATTCGGCCCTAGGCAGGACTTTTTGCCCCTGGAAGTCACACAACATCATTTGCCGCTACTTTTCAGACAAGTTTCTGAACCCATTGGCACTCCATTGGAAGGAAATCCGAGAGATTATGGTGAGTAGGTCATAACTTTGTCATTCGCAGTCCGTTTCGGACCCAAAATTACTCAAAATGCTCGCGACCAGCGTGGGAATCTAGAAAATACTTCCGGCTTGCGCAGGAGGCCCGGAGGACCCTCAAATTCGGCCACTAAGGAGGACTTTTTGCCCCTGAAATTTTAATAATATAATTTGCCGCTGCTTTTCAGACAAGTTTTTGAATGCATTGGTGCTCCTTTGGAAGGAAATCCAAGAGCTTATGATGAGTATAATAAGTAGTCCGCCTGGTAAGGACAAACGTTGCATTCTGGATGTGCTCTGTGATCCGGGGAATCCCATTTGGTTGTAAATTCAATAAAATAAGACGACTATGACCCTTATTCTCCTTGTTTTTGCAGTGTCGCATGCCGTAACGTACGTGTGTGACAGCTAATAATTGGAGGGCATTCATGGCATCGGTCAATATATATGTGGAAACAATATCTCCACTATGGAGGACACAAAATTTTGGGGCGACGCGCCAGAACGCGTCATGAGAAAATGAAGTTCTTTCAAGCACCGCCAATATAGAGGACCGTTCTTCAGGTCATAAGTTTGTCATTCAGAGTCTGTTTCGGACCCACAAGTACTCAAAATGCCCGCGACGAGCGTGGGAATCTAGAAAATACTTCTGGCTTGCATAGGAGGCCCTGAGGACCCTCAAATTCGGCCCCTAAGTAGGACTTTTTTCCCATGAAAGTCAAAGAGCATCCTTCACCGCTGCTTTTCAGACAAGTTTCTGAACCCATTGGCACTCCTTTGGAAGGAAATCCGAGAGCTTATGGTGAGTATAAACATTAGTCCACCTGGCAAGGACAAACGTTTCATTCTTCACATGCTCTTTGATCCAGGGAATCCCATTTGGTTGTAAATTCAAGAAAATAACGCCACTATAAGCCTTATTCTCCTTGTTTTCACCGTGTGGCATGCCGTAGCGTATGTGTGTGACAGCCAATAATAGGAGGGCATTCCTGGCATCGATCAATATATATGTGGAAACAATATCTCCACTATGGAGGACACCAAATTTTGGGGCGGCGTGCCAAAACGCGTCACGACAGAATGAAGTTCTTTCAAGGACTGCCATATAAAGGACCGGTGTTCACTAAAACGGTCATAACTTTGTACTTCGGAGTTCGTTTCGGACCAACAAGTACTCAAAATGCTCACAACGAGCATGGGAATCTAGAAAATACTTCCGGCTTGTGTAGGAGGCCCGGAGGACCCTAAATTCGGCCCCTAGGAATGATGTTTTGCCCCTGAGAGTCAAAGAACATCATTTGCCACTGCTTTTGAAACAAGTTTCTGAACCCATTGGCAATCCTTTGGAAGGAAATCCGAGAGATTATGGTGAGTAGGTCGTAACTTTGTCATTCGGAGTCCGTTTCGGACCAAATAGTACTCAAAATGCTCACGACGAGCGTGGGAATCTAGAAAATACTTCTGGCTTGCGCAGGAGGCCCGGAGGACCCTCAAATTCGGCCACTAAGTAGGACTATTTTCCCCTGAAAGTCAAAGAACATCATTTGCCGCTGCTTTTCAGACAAGTTTCTGAACCCATTGGCACTCCTTTGAAAGGAAATCCGAAAGACTGTGATGAGTGTAATCAGTATTCCACCTGGAAAGGACAAATGTCGCATTCTGCACATGCTCTGTGATCCAGAGAATCCCATTTGATTGTAAATTCAATAAAATATGGCGACTATAAGCCGTATTCTCCTTGTTTTTGCCGTGTGGCATTCCGTAACGTATGTGTGTTTCGGCCAATAATAGGAGGGCATTCCTTGCATTGGTCAATATATATTTGGAAACAATATCTCCACTATGGAGGAGACAAAATTTTGGGGCGGCGAGCCAGAACGCGTCATGAAAAAATGAAGTTCTTTCATGGAGGGCCAATATAGAGGACCGGCGTTCATTAAAACGGTCATAACTTTGTCATTCAGAGTCTGTTTCGGACCCAAAAGTACTCAAAATGCTCGCTTCGAGCGTGTGAATCTATAAAATACTTCCGGCTTGGGTAGGATGACCGGAGGACCCTCAAATTCGGCCCGTAAGCAGGACATTTTGCCCCTGAAAGTCAAAGAACATCATTTGCCGCTGCTTTTCAGAAAAGTTTCTGAACCCATTAGAACTCCTTTGAAAGGAAATCTGAGAGATTATGGTGAGTATAAACATTAATTCACCTCGTAATGACAAACATTGCAATCTGCATATGCTCTATGATCTGGGAAATCCCATTTCGTCGTAAATTCAAGAAAATAAGGCGACTATAAGCCTTATTCTCCTTGTTTTCGCCATGTGGCATGCCGTAACATACGCGTGTGACAGCCAATAATAGGAGGGCATTCTTGGCATCGGTCAATATATATGTGGAAACAATATCTCCACTATGGAGGACACAAAATTTCGGGGCGGCGCGCCAAAACGCCTCACGAGAATACGAAATTCTTTAAAGGACTGCCATATAAAGAACCTGTGTTCACTAAAACGGTTAGAACTTTGTCTTTCCGAGTCCGTTTTGGACCCACAAGTACTCAAAATGCTCGCGACGAGCGTGGGAATCAAGAAAATACTTTTGGCTTCATAGGAGGCCCGGAGGATCCCAAATTTGGCCCCTAGGCAGGACTTTTTGCCCCTGAAAGTCAAAGGACATCATTTATTGCTGCTTTTCACACAAGTTTATCAACCCATTAGCACTCCTTTGGAAGGAAATCCAAGAGATTATGCTGAGTATAAACATTAGTCCGCCTGGTAAGGATAAACGTTGCATTCTGCACACTTGCTCTATGATCCGGGAAATCCAAATTGGTTGTAAATTCAAGAAAATAAGGAGGCTATAACCTTATACTCCTTGTTTTTGCCGTGTGGCATGTCGTAACGTACGTGTGTGACAGCCAATAATAGGAGGGCATTCCTGGCATCATCGATATATATGTGGAAACAAAATCTCCACTATCGAGGACACAAAATTTTGGGGCGGCGCGCCCGAATACGTCACGAGAAAATAAAGTTCTTTCAAGGACTGCCATATGAAGGACCGGTGTTCACTTAAACGGTCATAACTTTGTCATTCGCAGTCCGTTTCAGACCCACTAGTACTCAAAATGCTCGCGGCGAGCGTGGGAATCTGGAAAATATTTCCAGCTTGCCAGGAGGCCCGGAGGACCCTAAATTCGGCCCCTAGGCAGGACTTTTTGCCCCTAAAAGTTAAATAACATCATTTGCGGCTGCTTTCACACAAGTTTCTGAACCCATTGGCACTCCTTGGAAGGAAATCCGAGAGATTATGGTGAGTAGGTCATAACTTTTTCATTCAGAGTCCGTTTCGGACTCAAAAGTACTCAAAATGCTTGCGATGAGCGTGGGAATCTAGGAAATACTTCCGGCTTGCGCAGGACGCCCGGATGACCCTAAAATTCGGCCGCTAAGCAGGTCTTTTTGCCCCTGAATGTCAAAGAATGTCATTTGCCACTGTTTTTCAGACCATTTTCTGAACCCATTGGCACTCCTTTGCAAGGAAATCCGAGAGATGATGATGAGTATAATCAGTAGTCCGCCTAGTAAGGACAAACTTTGCATCCTGCACTTGCTCTATGATCCGGGGAATCCCATTTGGTTGTAAATTCAATAAAATAAGGCCAGTGTAAGCCTTATTCTCCTTGTTTTTGTCGTGTGGCATGCCGTAACATACATATGTTACAGCCAATAATAGGAGGGCATTCCTGGCAATGGTTAATATATATGTGGAAATAATATCTCCACTATGGAGGACACAATTTTAGGGCGGCGCGCCAGAACACGTCATGAGAAAATGAAGTTATTTCAAGGACTGCCAATATAGAGGACCGGTGTTCACTAAAACGGTCATAACTTTGTCATTCAGAGTCCATTTCGGACCAACAAGTACTAAAAATGCTCGCGACGAGCGTGGGAATCTAGAAAATATTTCCGGCTTCATAGGAGGCCCGGAGGATCCAAAATTCGGCCCCTAGGCAGGACTTTTTGCCCCTGAAAGTCAAAGGACATCATTTGCCGCTGCTTTTCGGACAAGTTTTTGAACACATTAGCACTCTTTTGGAAGGAAATCCAAGATATTATGGTGAGTATAAACATTAGTCCGCCTGGTTAGGATAAACGTTGCATTCTGCACATGCTTTTTGATCCGGGAAATCCTAGTTGGTTGTAAATTCTAGAAAATAAGGAGACTATAAACTTATACTCCCTGTTTTTGCCGTGTGGCATGCTGTAACGTATGTGTGTGACAGCCAATAATAAGAGGGCATTCCTGGCATCGGTCAATATATATGTGGAAACAAAATCTCCACTATGGAGGACACAAAATTTTGGGGCGGCGCGCCAGAATATGTCACGAGAAAATAAAGTTCTTTCAAGGACTGCCATATGAAGGACCGGTGTTCACTTAAACGGTCATAAATTTGTCATTCGGAGTTCGTTTCGGACCCACAAGTACTCAAGCGGCGAGCGTGGGAGTCTAGAAAATACTTCCGGCTTGCCCAGGAGGCCCGGAGGACCATAAATTCGCCCCCTAGGCAGGACTTTTTGCCCCTGAAAGTCAAATAACATCATTTGCCGCTTCTTTTCAGACAAGTTTCTGAACCCATTGGCACTCCTTTGGAAGGAAATCCGTGAGATTATGGTGAGTAGGTCATAACTTTGTCATTCGGAGTCCGTTTCGGACCCAAAAGTACTCAAAATGCTCGCGACGAGCGTGGGAATCTAGAAAATACTTATGTGACGCCCGGATAATTAAGCTACTGTGATCCCCCGCTAAGGATGCCACGTCACCTCGATTACTGTTGCTAATCTCGCGTTAGTTCAAAACCGGTTCGAATTCAAATTCAAAATCAAGCAAACAATAAGAATTTCAAATATTAAAACTAAATGTTCGGGTGAGCCAAATAATGCATAAGTAGTAATGGTGGAGAAACCGCATTGTTATAAAAGGTTTAAATGCACTTAGGTAATTAAAACAGTAGTTAGAACAATTAAATAAATACATATTGGATTTTATTAAATATTAAACTATTTTTTTGGGTTAATAATTACTAGGGTAGTAGTATAATTATAAATGCAATTTTAGGTACTAGTGATAATTTTTATAAAACAGAAACTAAGAGGAAACTAAAATTAAATAGAAAATAATAATAACTAAAGAGAAAAGAACAAATCAGAAAAAAAATAGAGGAGGAGCCCCCCGCCTCCCACCTTGGGCCAACCGCCCAGCTACCTAACCAACTGGCCGGCCCAGTCACGGCCTATATGGCCTATCCTCTCCGAACCCTAACTCCACCTACCCCCACTCCCCCGATCCCCCCACTCGTCCCACTCTCCGTGGCGCCTCCCCCTCTCCCCCGATCTGGACGCGCCGCCACCCGGGGACCTCACCGCCCGTCGCCCCTCGTCGCTGGATCGCCACACGGCGCCAACCACCGCCGTCGACTGGAGCTCCTCCGCCTCGACCGCCGCACGTCGTCCCTGTCATCCTCCCCACGGATCGCCCTCGCTGTCATTCGCCGGGTCGTCCGCGACCTTGCCGGCGCTGCTTCCCCGCCGGACTACGTCGTCCTCACCGCCGTCGCGCCGGATTGCCCCATCCCCACCTCTCCTTCATCGGTCCTCCCCGCGCCTCGCCGCCCTCTTCTCTTCAACGGGGTTGAGCTCCCCGTCGGGCCCCGTCCGTCTTCCCCCTTCCGTCCCAACGCCGTGGCCGCGCTCGCTCACCGCAGACCGCGCTCACCGCGAGCCCCTGCGCCCGCCGTGTCCGTACCCCCACCCTCGCTCGCGAGCTCCGCCACTGCCGCGCGGCCGCTTCTCTGCAGCCGTCGCGGTCGTGCTCACCGCCGGCGACTTCGGCGGCCTTGGCACGAACCGTGGGCACCACCCCACTCGCCTCTCTGGGGCGTTCTAACATGCCTAGCCGCACGCCGTCCCGACGCTGGAGTTGGCCGGACCGCCAACGCCGCCGTGCTCCAGCTAACCGCCGGCCTAACCGGCTTAATTAGGGCACTAATCACCTTTCCCCTCTCACTGTCAAACGGGGCCCACACCCCTGAGAACGAAAATGAAAAAAAAGGGTTTAAAAAAATGATAATAATAAATAAAAATATTAAATAGTTAATTAATTAATTAATTAACTTAATTAATTCTGCTAGTTATCTAATTAAACCTAATTAACCTGTTAATAAAACTAACTTCTGTTAATTAGTTAGCTGTCAATGACAAATGGACCCCACCTGTCAGTTGACTGGTCAACGGTCAACTTTGACCGCTGACGTCATGCTGTCGTCAAGATGATGCAGTAATTCCTTTTTGAATTAATTAATTAATAATAATCTCAATAAATGATTAAATCTTTATAAAATATTATAAAATAAACCGTAACTCGGATGGAAAAACTTTGTACATGAAATTTGCTCAGAACGACGTGACGAATCCGGATACGTAGTCCGTTTGTCCGCCACACATCCCTAGCATAGCAAACACGCTACTTTCTCCCTCCGTTCCATCTGCCCGAAAATGCAAACACCAGGGATACTTTCCCGGATGTTTTCCCCCCTTTGCCGGTAACACCTCCTACTATGTTAGGTCATCTCTAGCACCGCGCGTTGCCATGTTACACTTTGTGAAACTTTGATTGGTCTGTTATTTATTGTGTTCCCCCTCCGTTACTTCTTTCCGGTAGACCCTGAGACTCCGGCGACCCCCAGTTCGACTACGGTGTTGACGACACGTCCTTCTTGCTAGAGCAACCAGGCAAGCCCCCCCTTGATCACGAGATATCGCCTATTCTTTTCTATACTGCTTGCATTAGAGTAGTGTAGCATGTTACTGCTTTCCGTTAATCCTATCCTGATGCATAGCCTATCATTGTTGCTACAGTTGTTACCCTTACCTGCTATCCTGCTGCTTAGTATAGGATGCTAGTGTTCCATCAGTGGCCCTACACTCTTGTCCGTGTGCCATGCTATACTACTGGGCCGTGATCACTTCGGGAGGTGATCACGGGTATATACTATATACTTTATATACATGATACATGTGGTTACTAAAGTCGGGTCGGCTCGAGGAGTACCCGCAAGTGATTCTGATGAGGGGGCTGAAAGGACAGGTGGCTCCATCCCGGTAGAGGCGGGCTTGGGTTCCTAACGGCCCCCGACTGTTACTTTGTGGTGGAGCGACAGGGCAGGTTGCAACCACTTAGGAGAGAGGTGGGCCTGGCCCTGGTCGGCGTTCGCGGACACTTAACACGCTTAACGAGATCTTGGTATTTGATCTGAGTCTGGCCATTTGGTCTATACGCACTAACCAACTACGCGGGAACAGTTATGGGCACTCGACGTCATGGTATCAGCCGAAGCCTTCGTGACATCAGCGACTGAGTGGCGCGCGCCGAATTGGATTGGAACGCCTACTAGGCTAGGTCTGCTTTCGGCCGCGTTCGCAACATGCAGGTGTGCAATGGGCGATGGGCCCAGACCCCTGCGCGCATAGGATTTAGACCGGCGTGCTGACCTCTCTGTTGAGCCTAGGTGGGGCTGCGACGTGTTGATCTTCCGAGGCCGGGCATGAGCCAAGAAAGTGTGTCCGGCCAAATGGGATCAAGCGTGTTGGGTTATGTGGTGCACCCCTGCAGGGAAGTTTATCTATTCGAATAGTCGTGTCCCTCGGTAAAAGGACGACCCGGAGTTGTACCTTGACCTTATGACAACTAGAACTGGATACTTAATAAAACACAACCTTCCAAGTGCCAGATACAACCCAGTGATCGCTCTCTAACAGTGCGACGAGGAGGGGATTGCCGGGTAGGATTATGCTATGCGATGCTACTTGGTGAACTTACCATCTACTCTCTTCTACATGCTGCAAGATGGAGGTGGCCAGAAGCGTAGTCTTTGACAGGATTAGTTATCCCCCTCTTATTCTGGCATTCTGCAGTTCAGTCCACTGATATGGCCCTTTACACATATACCCATGCATATGTAGTGTAGCTCCTTGCTTGCAAATACTTTGGATGAGTACTCACGGTTGCTTTTCTCCCTCTTTTCCCCTTTCTATACCGGATTGTCGCAACCAGATGCTGGAGTCCAGGAGCTAGAGATCCCGAGGATGATTCTACGTGGAGTTCGGCTTCGAGGAGTAGTTAGGAGGTCCCAGGCAGGAGGCCTTTCCTTTTCGATCATTGCTACTTTTGTGCTAGCCTTCTTAAGGCAAACTTGTTTAACTTATGTCTGTACTCAGATATTGTTGCTTCCGCTGACTCGTCTATGATCGAGCACCTGTATTCGAGCCCTCGAGGCCCCTGGCTTGTATTATGATGCTTGTATGACTTATTTATGTTTTAGAGTTGTGTTGTGATATCTTCCCGTGAGTCCCTGATCTTGATCGTACACGTTTGCGTGCATGATTAGTGTACGGTCAAATCGGGGGCGTCACAACTTACGGCCTGCACAGGACGCCCGGAGGACCCTAAAATTCGGCCGCTAAGCAGGACTGTTTGCCCCTGAAAGTGAAAGAATGTCATTTGCCACTGTTTTTCAGACCAATTTCTGAACCCAGTGGCACTCCTTTGGAAGGAAGTCCGAGAGATGATGATGAGTATAATCAGTAGTCCGCCTAGTAAGGACAAACGTTGCATTCTCCACTTGCTCTATGATCCAGGGAATCTCATTTGGTTGTAAATTCAATAAAATAAGGCGACTATAAGCCTTATTCTCCTTGTTTTTGTCATGTGGCATGCCGTAACGTTCATGTGTTACAACCAATAATAGGAGGGCATTCCTGGCATCGGTCAATATATATGTGGAAACAATATCTACACTATGAACGACACAAAATTTTGGGGCGTCGCGGCAGAACGCGTCACGAGAAAATGAAGTTCTTTCAAGGACTGCCAATATAGAGGACCGGTGTTCACTAAAATGGTCATAACTTTGTCATTCAGTGTCCGTTTTGGACCCACAAGTACCCAAAATGCTCGCGACGAGCGTGGGAATCTATAAAATACTTCTGTCTTGTGTAGGAGGCCCGGAGGACCCTCAAATTCGGCTCCGAAGCAGGACTTTTGGCCCTAAAAGTTAAGGAACATCATTTGCCGCTGCTTTTCAGACAAGTTTCTAGACCCATTGGCACTCCTTTGGAAGGAAATCTGAGAGATTATGGTGAGTATAAACATTAGTCCGCCTGGTAAGGACAAACGTTGCATTCTGCACATGCAATATGATCCGGGGAACCCCATTTGGTTGTAAATTCAAGAAAATAAGGCGACTATAAGCCTTATTCTCCTTGTTTTTGCCGTGTGGCATGCCGTAACGTACGTGTGTTATAGCCAATAATAGGAGGGCATTCCTGGCATCGGTTAATATATATGTGGTAACAATATCTCCACTATGGAGGACACAAATTTTTGAGGCGGCGCGCCAGAGCGCGTCATGAGAAAATAAGTTCTTTGAACGACTGCCATATAAAGAACCGATGTTCACTAAAACGGTCATAACTTTATCATTCTGAGTCCGTTTTGAACCCACAAGTACTCAAAATGCCCGGGATGAGCGTGGGAATCTAGAAAATGCTTCCGGCTTCATAGGAGGCCCGTAGGATCCTAAATTCGGAACCAATGCAGGACTTTTTACCCCTGAAAGTCAAAGGACATCATGTGCCGCTTCTTTTCAGACAAGTTTATGAACCCATTGGCACTCCTTTGGAAGGAAATCCAAGAGATTATGGTGAGTAGGTCATAACATTGTCATTCGGAGTCCGTTTCGGACCCAAAAGTACTCAAAATGCTCGCGACGAGCGTGGGAATCTAGAAAATACTTCCGGCTTCCGCGGTACACCCGGAGGACCCTCAAATTCGGCCGCTGAGAAGGACTTTTTGCCCCTGAAAGTCAAAGGACGTCATTTGCCACTGCTTTACAGACAAGTTTCTCAAGCCATTGGCACTACTTTGTAAGGAAATCCGAGAGATCATGGTGAGTATAATCAGTAGTCCGCCTGGTAAGGACAAACATTGCATTATGCACTTGCTCTATGATCCGGGGAATCCCATTCGGTTGTAAATTCAATAAAATAAGGCGACTATAAGCCTTATTCTCCTTGTTTCTATCGTGTGGCATGCCGTAAAGTACGTGTGTTACAACCATTAATAGGAGGGCATTCGTGGCATCAGTCAGTATATATGTGGAAAGAATATCTCCACTATGGAGGACACAAAATTTTGGGGCGGCGCGCCAGAACGCGTCACGAGAAAATGAAGTTCTTTCAAGGACTGCCAATATAGAGGATGTTGTTCACTAAAACGGTCATAACTTTGTCATTCCGAGTCCGTTTCGGACCCACAAGTACTCAAAATGCTCGTGACGAGCGTGGGAATCTATAAAATACTTCTAGCTTAATTCAAGAAAATAAGGCGACCATAAGCCTTATTATCCTTGTTTTTGCTGTGTGGCATGTCGTTACATACGTGTGTTACGGCCAATAATAGGAGGGCATTCCTGGCATCGGTCAATATATATGTGGAAACAATATCTCCAATATGGAGGACACAAAAGTTTGAGGCGGCGTGCTAGAGCGCGTCACGATAAAATGTAGTTCTTTCAAGGACTGCCATATAAAGGACTGTTGTTCACTAAAACGGTCATAACTTTGTCATCCGGAGTCCGTTTTGGACCCACAAGTACTCAAAATGCTCGCGACAAGCGTGGGAATCTAGAAAATACTTCTGGATTGCGCAGGAGGCCCGCAGGACCCTCAAATTCGGCCCCTACACTGGTACAAGGAGGTGCTATACAAACGGTGTTTAACCCCTTTTCGCGACGGCATTTGGAACCGTCGCCAAGTGAGTGTCGGCGATAGAGGGTGTCCTTCCCACACGACCTAGAAATCGTCGGGGATATGCCCTCCTAGCACACAATCTCGGCAAAATGAGGTCATGTGCGGTCGGTGAGCGATCAATACGGTTATTCGTACAATGGTGTTAAAAAATACAATTATACATGCGAAATCATTTCCGGTCGTAAGTACATCCCACACAGTTGGTCCCCGCTAAATGTTTCCATTCGTATATACATCCCACACAGTCGCTCCAAGGTAAACGTTTGCGCAAGGTGGCCTAACACAAACAGTTTTCAAGAGAATGTCATGTGTGATTGTTAATTGATCCAACACGGTTTATTCCTAGAAACTGTGTGCATTGCCTAAGGTCATCGCCCACGGTGTTTTCTCAATAACCGTTTGCAATAGAAAAACCCAAATAGCAGGCTAGTTGCCCTATTATGAATAATCCATTTATTAATCTAATTGACATTCATATTAAGCACACAATATATTTCATTTCCATATTAAGGAAGCAGGATTTCATAATTGAAATACATCAGAGTACAACATGATATAGCTTCAGCACTCAGCTACCCCATTACACAACTGCACCAGCACCAAGTTTCACATGCAACATCTAGAACCTTTCAAAATTAGCATCATAGACGGTACATAGACAGATGCATCTCATCTGGAAAACTGCTGAAGCAGAAGGCGAATATTGAGCCTTCATTCGTGTTGAAGGTCTTTGCAACTTTAGGCCAGTGCCTGTGGATGATTGACCATCCATCCTTCATCCTCTTCAGCAACACTTCAATATTGAACCATGGGTGTTGTATGAAAACCTTCGTCGCCTCCTGACCATAGGGGTGGTTTGAGAGGTAATCATTAGTGAATTGCTTTGGAAAGGCCTGAAAATAAGGATATGCATAAATATCTTCTCTATATTGGAAATGGGGCAAAGGAATAAAAAAAGGCAATGTATTATAGTTAGTACCATCTTGTAGTGAAATGATGTCTTCTCCACTGTGCAGACAAAGATTTTGTTGTTTTTTGTCGCTAATTTCTTTATCCTAACAATCTTTCTAAGTTTCTTGACTTGATTGCTATTCAAGGACAACTCATTTCCCCATATGCAAAATGGGTCGAACAGTGGGTCAAAACCTCTGGCAGCAGGACCTACATGTGCAAGACCAAATTGTTAAAAACCTAAATATTAGAATGGTTCCTACAATTGCACAATAATGTGCTATTAGACAACGGACCATGCACGTGCTAACCTCGATTGTAAACCTCAGTGCTTCCAATTGTTTACCTACAACACATATAAGGTAGTTCGTCATCAGGTTAAGTAAGGGTTCGCATGCTATCAGTAAAATATGTTGATGAAAAATAAGCACATTGCAGATTCATCAGATTAATTCAAGCCACATGGAAAACCATTTATCCAAACCAAGCATGATTAAGAACTAGGAAATATAGCACTTGTATGTGTTTCTTATGTATTAAGTGCAGCCAAAGTCGATTTATTCCTTACATGCACAACAATACCAAATTCTACCCACGACAATTGGACATCGCATTGCAGAATTGAACAAAGCAGTTAACTAAACACCACAACAAATGAACCGAACATTAACTGAGCACCACATTGCACAGTATAACATACTCCTAATAGATGACCAGACAGTTAACCAAACCAAGCATGCTTAACAACTTGGAAATATAGCAATTGTATTTGTTTCTCATGTATTTGGTACAACCAAATTTGATTTATTTCTCACATGGTGTACAATAACAGAATGCACCCACAACAATTGAACATCGCATTGCGGAATCGAACCAAATAGTTAACTAAACACCACAACAAATGAAACCAAACGTTAACTGAGCACCACGTTGCACAATATAACATACTCCTAATAGAAGACTAGACAGTTAACCAAACCAAGCATGCTTAATAACTTGGAAATATAGCAATTGCATTTGTTTCTCATGTATTAGTACAACCAGATTCAATTTATTTCTCACATGGTATAAAATAACAGAATGCACCTACAACAATTGAACATCGCATTGCAGAATTGAACCAAACTGTTAACTAAACACCACAACAAATGAACCAAACGTTAACTGAGCACCACATTACACAATGTATAACATACTAGAAGATCAGAAAGTTATCCAAACCAAGCATGCTTGACAACTTGGAAATATAGCAATTGTATTTGTTTCTCGTGTATTTTGTAAAGAAAAATTCAATTTATTTCTCACATTGGAGACAATACAAAATTGCACCCTGAAGAATTGAACATCACATTTGCAGAATTGAACCAAACAGTTAACTGAACACGACAACTAATTAACCAAACATTTAATAAGTATGAACCACATTGCACGACATATAGAACATATACACTAGAGCAATAGATTGCATGGTAAAAGTAGATAGCACAATTCACTAGAATTTGTTAAGGGAAGGCAGTAGCTAGCAAACTGAACATGGGTCCTTATGGTGGGAAAATAAGACAAGCTACTCCTCATCGTCACAGATATCGATGACGATTGGCTCCTTGGACATGGAAGAGGGCGAGTCCTCCGCATCGTGGGTGCCTTCGTCGTAGCGGTGAGTTGCCTGAGCCACTCCGGGCACCAACATGCTGGCTCTCGAGATGAGGTAAGCACGTGCACGCTGAGAAAACACCTCGTAGTCTTCATCGAAGGCACCGAGGGTGGCCTCGAGAAAACGTCACAAACTATCGACGGTGGCCTCGACGGCGAGGTGCTCCTCCAAAATCTGGAGGTCAGCACGAATGGCAGCCATCGCGACCTCATCCGCGCGTGCAGCCGCGATTTGCTTCTCCGCTGCCAAATGCTCTTAGAGCTCCTGACTATACTGCATGCACCATGGCTTAGGGCGGCGCTTATTTGGTGGAGGGGTTGGTGATTTGGGTGGAAGGTGTCGCGCCGGTGGTCGGGCATGTGGGATGTGGAAGGAGGAGGAGGATGGGGGTCGTGTGTGGATTACCTGCCTGGATAGACTAGGCCGAGCAGCGTGAAGGAGGGTCGCTAGCGAGGAGGTGGCGCTGCAAGCAAGGACTGAATATTTCAACTTGGAAAGGAAGGCTGAAATAGGGGAAATGTGGCTTTTGGTAAGGGGGAGGGGCGAGGAGGTAGATATTTCCGCGGAAGCCGAAAATTTTGAATCACTTCAGCAAAAAAACTGGCGAGCAAAGTGTCATCAGACGGTGCTCCAGGATATTTTGTACTGCATCTTACACGGTTGGTCATAATAAACTGTGTGGGATCTACTTGATTTTTCATCTTGATTTGAATTACATAATGGGGTCACAGCGGCAGTGGACAGTGTTTGAATTGCTAGAACTTTTATCTGCAGTGAACATGCAACTATATGTGTGTCGTAAAAGAATTGGAATTATTCAGGTTTCGTTTGGACATTTTATACATTAAATTGGTTTTCTAGCCATTTCAGGTGCACAATTCAAAATTAAACTACATGCACATGCTCCGGTGCACCAACATGGGTTGTAAAACCATATATGTGTACATGGGTTTATGCTTATGTCCCATGCAAGAAATGGGGATGAATTTCGAGCACCACGGCATTGTGGCTCTCTGGCAAACGTTGAGGTACTTGCTTTTGTAATTCTAGTAAATAAAAAACCTATCTGAAAATTCATGAACCCTGGCATGCTATCATGGAATGGCATCAACATGCTGGGGTAAAAAATATTGTCCAATTTGGGGCAGGTTATGGTATAAGATTCTCACAAACCAGAGCTTCTCAGAAGAAGCCTCGTGGTTCTGTTAGGGAAACGTGTCACCTTTGTGGACAAAATGATATTCGTCGCCTCTTCTTACTTTCAAAAAATTTCCTGGTGTCAACATAGAACAACGGGCGTGTCGTGTTAAATTTTGGATTTTTTCGGGGATCGTTTGGACATTTTTATACGTTAACTGAGTTTTCTAGGCATTTATGTGCATAATTCAAAATTGAACTACATGCACATGCTTTAGTCCATAAAACCAGGTTGCAAAGTCAAATGTTTGTCCTTGGTTGCAAGCTTAGGTTACATGCAAGAAATGAGAATGAATGTCAAACACCTTGACACTGTCGCTCGGCTACTAACATTGAGATGCATGGCTTTAAATTTCTAGTAAATTGAAAACTTGTCTGAAATTCATGGAACTTGACATGATATCATGAGACGGCATCGACATGCCATGGTAAAAATATTGTCCCATTTGGGGCAGGTTTGGGTACACGCTTCTCGCAAACCAAAGCTTCTCTCACAACAAGCCTGATGGTTTCGGTAGGGAACGTGCCACCTTGGGGGACGGAATGATATCTGTTGCCTCTTCTTACTTTCAAAAATTTTCTCATGTCAACATAGAAAAACATGAGTGTTGTGTCAATTTTTGGGATTTTCCGGGGTTCGCTTGGAAATTTTTATACACTAACTGAGTTTTCTATGCATTCATGTGCATAATTCAAATTTGAACTGCATGCACATGCTCCAGTGCATATAAATTGGTTCGAAATTGGAATGTGTGTCTTTGGTTACATGCTTAAGTCCCATGCAAGAAATGAGAATGAATGTCAAACACCTTGCCACCGTCGCTCAGCGACTAACATTGAGATACATGGTTTTTAAATTCCAGTAAATCGAAAACGCGTCTACAATTTATGAAACTTGACATGCTAGCGTGGAACAGCATCAACATGAAGTAGTTAAAATATTATCCCATTTGGAGCAGGTTGGGGTATATAAGCTTCTCACAAACCAGAGCTTCTCACAACAAGCCTCATGGTTACGGTAGGGAACGTTTCACCATTCTGGACGAAACGATATCCATTGCCTCTTCTTGATTTAATTTTTTTCTAGTGTCAACATAGAACAACATGAGTGTTTTGTTAATTTTAGGAATTTTTTGGGGCTCGTTTGGACATTTTTATACATTAACTGAGTTTTCTATGCATTTATGTGCAATTCAAATTTGAACTACACACACATGCTCCAGTGTGTATAAATTGGTTGAAAATTCAAATTTGTGTCCTCGGTTCAATGCTTAGGTCCCATGCAAGAAACAGGAATGAATGTCAAACACCCTACCACCGTCACTCGGCCGCAAACATTGAGATACCTGGTTTTTAAATTCTAGTAAATCCAAAACTCGTCTGGAATTCATGAAACTTGGCATGCTATCACGGAGCGGCATCAACATGCCGTGGTAAAACTTTTGTCCCATTTGGGGAAGGTTTGGGCATAAGCTTCTCACAAACTAGAGCTTCTCACAACAAGCCTAATGTTTTCGGAGTGTTGTGTTAAATTTTGGAATTTTTCCGGGTCCGTTTGGACATTTTTATACATTAGTTGAGTTTTGAATGCATTTATGTGCACAATTCAAATTTGAACTACATGCACATGCTCCAGTGCATATAAATTGGTGGAAAAATCAAATCTGTGTCCTTGGGTGCATGCTTAGGTCCCATGCAAGAAATGGGAATGAATTTCAAACACCAGGGCACTTGCCGGCAAAACATTGAGATACTTTGTTTTTAAATTCTAGTAAATCCAAAACTCATCTGAAATTCATGAAACTTGGCATGCTAACATGGAATGGCACCCGACATGCTGTGGTATCTTTTGTGCCCATTTTGAGAGAAGGCGCACTCGAATAATAGCCAACAAAGGCATTTCAAAAAAATACCGACCACTTTAATATCTCAAACGTTTTTATAATTCAAATCGTGTGCGTTCTGTTAACCATTCACGTGACACCATGTGTCTTGGTTTGAATGGCTATAGGAGGTGCCGTGCGAACAACTGCTTGACTGAACGGGAGGCGCGCGAGCGCTTTCTGGTGCGCAGCTGACCGAGAGGCGTGCAAGCTATCCTCCAATGTGCATGCTCACCGGGAAGCGTGCAAGCTGTTCAACGCGAGATTTGTGCATCTCTTCAACGCAAACGGTTCAGATTGAATACGGTATACATTTTAAAGCCAGACTTCGGCGCTAAGCCAAGAGACACTGCGTTTTGTCAAAGTATGTAGCTAAAAATCACTAGCACTATCTGATTTTTGCAACTAAAATTCTGTAATTACGCATAGATTTCATTCATAGATTAAGCAGTCGTTCTCACCTGGAAGTGAGACAGCCTTTGACTACCGCCTGCCTCGCTCCCACTGGTTTGTATTAATGGCGCGTCAGATCGGCCGCATCCCTCCATCCTCGCCACACACACAATCCTCTCTCTCCACCCGCATCCTCGATGCCGCTCTTAGTCCTCAAAGCCGTTAGTGTATGAGGATGCCGCCGAAGCACCCCATCGGAGGGAGTGGCGACACCGGGGCTGCTAAAGCCTCGGAGCACGGCATGAATATGGAGACAGAGGTTTCCGTCACCGCCGACGAGCTGGAGAACGAGGCTCCCAACAAGCAGAGGTGGGTCGAGAAAGAACCGCAAGCGACTGCAGCAGGCCTAGACTTCATCAACAACCTCCCCGATGACATGTTGAGAGTCATCATATCCCCTCCTAGGGCATGCTAGCCAGGCTTGTGGGACCCTCGGGACTCCGTTTTTCCTACCTCCAACTACATAAATACCATCCCACAAAGAAAAAACTAGAGAGAAGGAATCACCGTGTTTTACAATACAGAGTTGCCACCACCTCCTGTTCTTCATCGGGAGGGATGATCTGGAGTCTGTTCGGGGCTCCGAAGAGGGGGATTCGTCCCCATCATCATCATCAACCCTTCTTCATCAACAATTCCATGATGCTCACCACCGGGAGTAAGTAATTCCATATTAGGCTTGCTGGACGGTGATGGAGTTGGATGAGATTTGTCATGTAATCGAGTGAATTTGTTAGGGCTTGATCCCTAGTACCCACTATGTTTTGAGATTGATGTTGCTATGACTTTGCTATGCTTAATGCTTGTCACTAGGGCCTGAGTGACATGATTCTAGATCTGAACTTATTATGTTTTTATGAATATAAGTGAGTTTGGATCCTATCTTGCAAGTTGTATGAACCTACTACGTGTTATGATCCGTAGACCCAAAGTGATAACAATTGGGATTCACTCTGGTGATGACCGTAGTATGAGGAGTTCATGTATTCATTGAGTGTTAATGCTTTGTTCTGGTTCTCTATTAAAACGAGCCTTAATATCCCTTAGATTTCCTTATGTACCCTGCTGCAATGGGAAGGCAGGACAAAAGATGTTATGCAAGTTCTTATTAAGCACGTATGACTAAATAATGAATACATGCTGATACGTCTCCAACGTATCTATAATTTATGAAGTATTCATGCCATGTTTGCAACAATTTTATATGGTTTTGGTATGATTTGATTAGAACTAACCCAGACTAACGCTGTTTTTACCAGAACTACCTTGGTGTCGTTTTTTGCGCAGAAATAAAAGTTCTTGGAATGGGCTGAAAATTTAAGGTGGTTTTTTATGGACCAAAAGATACCCCCAAAGCACCAAAGCTGGACCAGAAGAGTCCCGAGTAGTCCACAAGCCAGGGGGCGCGCTCTAACCCCCCCCCCCCCAGGGCGTGCCTTGAGCGCTTGTGGTCCCCTCGGCCACCTCCTTGTCTTGTTTCCGATGCCAAAAATTCTTATAAATATAGAGACCTCCGAAAAGAAACCTAGATCGGAAGTTCCGCCGCCGTAAGCCTCTGTAGCCATGAAAAACCAATTGGGAGGCTGCTTCGGCACCCTGCCGGAGGGGGGAACCATCACCGGAGGCCATCTTCATCATCCCAGTGGTGTCCATGACGAGGAGGGAGTAGTTCACCCTTGGGGCTGAGGGTATGTACCAGTAGCTATGTGTTTGATCTCTCTCTTTCTCTCTCGTGTTCTTGATTTGGCATGATCTTGATGTATCGCGAGCTTTGTTACTATAGTTGGATCAAATGGTGTTTCTCGCCCCCTACCTTCTTGTGATGAATTGAGTCTTGCTCTTTGAGGTTTCGTTATGTTGGATTGTGTATTGGATTTGAGAACACTTGATGTATGTCTTGCGATGGGATATATGTGGTGACAATGGGATGTTCTATTGATTCACTTTATGTATGTTTTGGCAATCAACTAGCGGACACCTGAGGTGACACTGGAGTAATCTGTGCATAGGGGTTGATGCGCATTTTCGTCCTACATTCTCCGGTACAAACATTGGAGTGATTCTTTGTTGCACGTTGAGGGATTCTTATGTGATCCAATTATGTTATCATTGTTGAGAGAATTTGCACTAGTGAAAGTATGAACCCTAGGCGTTGCTTCCAAGCATTGCAATACCGTCTGAGCTCACTTTTGTTACTAGTTACCTTGTTGTTTTTATATTTTCAGATTACAAAAACCTATATCTACCATCCATATTACACTTGTATCACCATCTCTTCGCCGAACTAGTGCACCTATACAATTTACCATTGTAATGGGTGTGTTGGGGGACACAAGAGACTCTTTGTTATTTAGTTGAAGGGTTGTTTAAGAGAGACCATCTTCATCCTACGCCTCCCACGGATTGATAAACCTTAGGTCATCCACTTGAGGAAAAATTGCTACTGTCCTACAAAACTCTGCGCTTGGAGGCCCAACACGAGTCTAAAAGAAGAAGGTTGCGTAGTAGACATCAAGTTCTTTTCTGGCGCCGTTTCCGCTGAGGTTACTGTTTGAAGGTACATCTTTAGATGTTGCAATTGAATCTTTTAGTTTCTTGTTTTATCACTAGTTTATTTTATAAAAGAAAACTACAAAAATGGAATTGAGGTTGCCTCATATGCTTCATCTTTTTAATGTCTTTCGTGAAAATGATGGAAAAGAAAATTATGCTCGACTATTAGAAGAAGAAGTCAATAAAATGTTTGGCACTAAATATTTGAATGAGGAGCATGCTTGCAATGTTGTTAGTATGAATTCTTTGAATATCCATGATGTTAATGATATGCAAAGCCATAAGCTTGGGGATGCTATGTTTGATGAAGATGGTATTTTTTGTCCCCCAAGTTTTGATGAGCAAATAAATTATGATGATAGCATGCCTCTTATTTATGATGATTATACTAATGAAAGTGGGTTTGGAGAGTGTCAACTCTAGGTAATGATCCCACTATTTTGGAGGGTGTTGAATCTTATAATATTTATGAAAGTGAATTTGGAGAGGTTGTGACTTTATTTAGTGATGAATCCACTATTTTGGAAGAGGGTTTAATTGATTATGAGAACAAAGTTGCTATCTATGATGATTATTTTGATGACATGCATGCTATAAAGAATAGTGATAACCATGAAACATTTCATCGTGATTTTAGTTTTGTATTGGATTATGCCTCACATGATAGTTATTTTGTTGAGTTTGCTCCCACTACTATTCATGAGAATAAATTTGCTTATGTAGAGAGTAATAAAATTATATGCTGATGTATCATGAAAAGAATTCTTTATGTGATATTTATATTGTTGAATTCATTCATGATGCTACTGAAAATTACTATGAGAGAGGAACATATGATTTTTCATATTGCAATAATATCAAGTTTCCTCCGTATGTGTTGAAATTTTTGAAGTTGCACTTGTTTTGCCTTCCTATGCTAGTAGATTCTTTCTCCCAAAAATTATTTGCTCACAAAATTATTTGCTCAAGCATGGGGATGCCCAAGGCATCCATAGTTAATATTTCAAGAAGTCTCAAGCATCCAAGCTTGGGGTTGCCCTGGTTGGCATCCCACCTTTGTTCTTCAACAATGATCGGTCAGTTTTGGTTAAGCCTAAGTTTTTGCTCTTCCACTACTAGGAAAAACCTTATACACTGAATATTACAAGCAGCGCGTTTTCAAATAAGGCGCTACTACTACTTAGCAGTAGCGCGTGGCATCAAACCTCGCTACTGATATACATGTAGCAGTAGTGTCGTGGAATTGTCACGACAGATGTCCTAGCAGAAGGACTTAGTCGTGGAGCCATCCTGACGAGGTTAGCTTAAAGGGGTTAAACAGGACAAAGGACACAAGGAGTTTATACTGGTTTGGCCCCTTGCGGTGAAGGTAAAGGCCTAATCCAATTTGAGGTGGTATTCCTTATGTTTCGATTACTAGGGAGCGAATACAATTGACCTAGCTTTCGATCTTTTGTCTCTTGCCCTAAGCCGCCGCCGGGTCGTCCCTTTATATACACAGGTTGATGCCCCACGGCTTACGGAGTCCCGGCCGGCTCATACACAACGTGTCCGGCTCGGTGACTAACTACACTTGCCTTACAATACAAGTCATACACATATGGCGGTTTACACCTATGGGCCTTAAACCACCTTTGGGCTTTGCGCAGTTAGCAAGTCTTCTTCATGACCCGCCATCTTCAACATCTTCACAGGCCTTGTCTTGATGAACCGCCATTGGTATAACCCGACCCCTCCTGGGCGGGTCATACCCAATAGTCATATCCCCAACATTAGGCCCCAGGTTGATTTGAACTTGTTCATGTCAATCTTCAACACTTAGAAAAAAATCCTTATTCATTTATTCTTGCGAGATGTTGTAACCCGCCATGACGTCATCTCCTGGGATTGTGGTAACCCGCCATGACATCACCTGTCAATAATATTACACAAGGCCCAAATCTTAATAAATCTTCTCTTTTAATGAACCTCTGAAAATCGAGGCGTTTGCGCCGTCACATATCCATTTTTTGGTCTCCACGATTCCCGTGCATGCCACTTATCCTTCCAGCCTTATAAATAGGACCAGGGGTCCCTTTTCACTCCCCCCTTTGCCTTCTCGTCTTCAACCTTTCTCTCTCGCGCGATGCATCAGCATATCTGAACACCGCCGCCGCCGACCTCGTCAACTTCCTCGATCTCGGCCGCTGCATCGACCTGAACGAGACCAGAGAACTACGGCACCTCTCCACTGCTCAGTGGATCCAGTAAGCACCTGTCCTTCCTCAACTGCAGATCTCCATTAGAGTTTTCTGAAGTTCTTAGGAGTTCGTCGTCGTTCTTCATCATACCTCTGTTTGATCCTTTCTTCGATCCAAAAAATAGCTTTTGAAATATGCGGAAACTGTTTCTGTACCTTCTCTTAGTCACTGAATATGCTTCCCAGATGCAGAAATCTTGCCAATATACTAGTTCCTCTGCTGCTGCAATATTTGGTTTTGATTTTCTTTTCTTTTCCGAACAGCGGCAGATCCAAAATTAACTGCACTGATGTAGGGTGGAACCCTAGATGGCCGATCTTTCACGAAAAGAGCGGATCCCAAAGAGGAACTCGAAGAACACGAGGGAAAACACGAGAGAAATCACTCAACCAACAAGAATAGATCACACATGCGCTAGATCGATGAACACAAAGGTGAGATACAAGATCCAAAGTCAACAACGGATGATACAAACAGTAACCGATTCTTCTCCGTGAGGAGGTCTTGATGGGGGCCACCCAAGAGGGGGTCTTGAATCCAAGGTGATCTTCTCCGAAGAGGGGCCGCAATCTCTCTCGAGGAGGAGATCCGTAATGGATGAGCAAAGCTCTATCTCAACTATGAGCTAAACCAATGCTAACCCTAGAAAGAGGAACGGGATGGAGTATATATAGTCTATGGGGGCGAAGAGGTACATGGGCCTCGGCCCTTTACTGTGCGCAGACAGGTGGAGCCGGATGTCCGGGCCTTCAGGAGGTGCCGGATGTCCGGGCTGGGGGCCGGATGTCCGGGCTGGCGTGTCTGCGTTCTGTGCTCTCTGGATAGGCGGGGCCGGATGTCCGGGCGAAGAGGCTGGATTTCCGGGGCTTTGGGAAGAGCCGGATGTCCGGGGCATGGGGCCTGATGTCCGGGCCTTGTAGCACTTCGATTGCTGGGCTGCTGCTGTTGCTGACATCTTCAGGGGCCGGATGTCCGGGGCCTGGAAGGTGACCTTGCCTTCTTCCATTGGTTCTCTTCATCCATGGACTTGGTGGCTTATCCGTCTTCACGTGCATCTTTGTGTGGGTCCTCTTGACACCTGATCATGCATAGCATATCGGACTTAGGTAGTAGCCATGTCTCGAGTGGATCATATGCAATATCACTAAGGAAGGAAGTCACCTCATTCTCGAGAGCTCTAGCTTGTGCTCGTGTCATGGGTCCTCTTAGCTCTTGATGAGACGATGGTAGGTCCATGGGGATGATCATGGGATGCTCCGCATCATGCACCAATCTGTAAAACCTGTTTATCCAACACTTAGCAGAATTCGCTCTTGATAGATCTTAAATACCATTACTGTCACGGCGGCTTACATCACCAGTTATAATTAGTCATATGTCATTAGGCCCTGTTTAAGCCGCCAATGTGAATATATGCTGCAGCGTTCATCTCCGGCTTAACAAATCAACTTAAACCGGAAAATTTTCTTTCTTTTAGGCTTCTTCCCTTACAATGTCGAAGACAGTCACCTCATGTAATTGGGTTCCCTCTATTGTCACCGAGTGCATGCTCGAGGACTTTGTTAAAGTTGGCTTTTTACCAGCAAAAAACATCATGCATTGTCGCGCTCCCAAACCAATGAGAAAAAACCTCAGCCGCAGGATGGTGAGATCATTGTTTTTACTGATCATATGAACCGGGGCTTCTCACCACCTGGGTCCAAATTTTTCCGAGACGTTCTGCATTTCTTTCAACTTCATCCTCAAGACATCGGACCCAATTCCGTGTCAAACATCTACAATTTTCAAGTCTTTTGCAAAGTATACCTTCAAGAAGAACCCAGTGTTGAACTCTTCAGGGAATATTTTTATCTGAACCAGCCAAACGAGTTTACTAATGGACCCAACTTAGAACTTGGCGGGGTCTCAATTCAACAGAGAAGAGATGCTATCTTCCCCTATGCTCGCCTGCCGAGTCACCCCAAGGATTGAAACCAAACATGCTTCTATTGTAGAGATACTTCTCCGGCTGATGAGAATCCACTGCCGGGTTCTCATACCGAACGGCTCAACCCCAAACATCATCTTCCCGAATGGCTTACCAATGCTGAACGTGCAAAGCTTGCACCCACTATCTCAAAGGTCAAGGCCCTGCTGGGAACTGGGTTAACTGGTATTGACTTGGTTCGGTGTTGGGTTTCTTCGACAATCATACCCTTGAGCCGCCGATACGGCCTAATGTGCACTTATACGGGTGCTGCAAAAGATCCATTCTGCTACTGCTCCACGCGTTTAACTGATAACACCATCGATGAGATGACAACGACCCTTCTTAATGAGAGCCTGGAAAGCTGCAGCAAAGTGGGACTGAACCCTTTCTGCACACTTAACCTGCCACCAGCTGTGAGTCTCCAAATTATTTATTTTACCTTATCATTCACATGTTCTATCGACTCAGCTTTAATAATCTTCACAGGCTGGATCCGCTTTTTGGAATAATGAGTACGACCACAAATCTGCCAAGAAAGCCACGGCCAAAGCAAAAGCCTCCAAGAAGAATAAGAAGAAATTAAGTGCTTCCGAGATGTTTGAACTGGACGACAGCACTGAGTCGGAGGTAGCCCTCGACTCCCTTGGTTCCTTTTTCAATTATCTTATTGACACTGATTATCATCAGGATGACACAGGGGCTAGTCAAGCGGTCGAAGAAGAGGAAACTATTATTTCCTCCGACTCAGCGCCTTTGTCAAGACAGAAAATTCGACGAGTAACCCGGAAAGTAAGCTTTTCACTCCCCTTAGCTTATTTGGATCCTCACTTTCTTTTGAAGCAACAGCAGCACGAGAACTGGCGACAAACTCGGACCAGCGGAGGCGGAGAATTGTCCTCTGGTTTACCAAACACTCCAGCTCCGCGAACAAATCAAAACAAGGTCCCTCCAAATTTAAACTCTTTTTATCCTTTGGCGGGTCTTATTCATCAGCCACTTAATTCTTCCAATTCAAATTATCAGGGGATATCTCACTCCTCTTCCGGTGACTCATCACAGACCCAGCTTCCGCCCTTCAAGACTGCCCCTGGGTAACAGTTTTACTTTCGACCACCTTATATCCTTATACTTGTACTAACCTCCCACAACTCTTTGTAGTGGAAAGGCAAAGCCTAGCAAGAAGGCAAAGGTGATCAAGCCGGCTGAAGACCCCAAAGTTCATGAATCGGAGCAGCAAATTCCAGCGTCTGAAGCCTCCGTTCAACAACCAGAAGAACCTGTTCATGATCTTCCACTAGAAATTCCTGACCTCTCCAGTGATCAAATGAACGTCAATCCTTTGAACACTGAATCATCGAGCCCAATTAAACCGTCAGAAACACATGCCGACGATGTTGTAATTACTGGTACCTCCTTCCAAGAACCAGGGCAACCTGCTCTCTTGGCCAAACACTCTGCCAAAGAGAAACTTATTGAAAGGCGGAAAGTGAGATTTGACATTGCCAACTATTCTCAATTAAGCATCACTGAAGTTCTCTCTGGTCATCTCAACCAAGTGCATAACAGCCGCGATCTTGAAATTGACATGGTGAAACAGATGCATCAGAAATATGAGGTATGAACTCCTGCGTGATAAATTATGCATATCCTGTCAGCCCCCAAGTCTAGTGTGTATAAAAGAATTGAATATGCTATAGACTTAGAATAGCCACGAGTATAAAAAAGCATCTTTGGTAGAATCCTTCAAAGGCTGGCTTTCACCGTCAGAGTTAAACCGGGTTTATAACGAACCGCAACTATTCACCATTGTTTCTACATCAAAGCTTACTTGTGTAGCCCCCATGAGCCGGCAATGGTCGTTTGCGGCACAACCGGGTCATCATAAAGTAGTAATGAAATGCGAGCAATATGCATTAGCCCCCAAGTGCCAAGTACTCTTGCTTGCAAAGTGCTTGGGACTTATTTATATGTGCCATTGTATGAAGAATTTTTCTGTACGCATTAGCCCCCAAGTGCCAAGTGTTGTTGCTTGCAAAATGCTTGGGACTTTCATTCCTGTAACCCGAATATGAGTATGACTTCAAATCTGTGCATGTACAAGATGCCACTGCTCAACTTCAATCGCAATTGGCTGATGTGAAAACCCGACTGGAGCATGAAGAATCTGAGACCCGGAAAGCCGACTCAAAATTCCAATTTAGTTTGGCTGAAACAGAAAAACTGAAGACCAGCTTTGATACTGAAAGAAACGCCTGGGCTGAAGAGAGAACTGCTCCGACACAGCGGGCTGAAAAAGCTGAAGCTTCTCTTCAAGAGATGACCACTGAACTTACCGGCTTAAAACACCGTATATCCCAGATCGTTTCTGCTATCTTTGGTGAGTAGTATTGCTAGCATCATAACCGATTCTTATCTTGCATGTTACAAACCGTCTCTGATCAATATGCAATTATTACACAGGTCCCAGGAGCTGCAATCTTGGTCAAGAAATGCTTGTGAAGCTTAAGGTCGTATATACGCTTGTTGAACAGCTATATACTCGAACTCAGCGCACACTAGCCACGATTTCTCCAACTAATCAAGCACCCACTCTTTTGAGTAACATCTTGAGAAAACTCTCTGTTTTGCCGGCTAGAATTGAAGAGATAAAGCAGTCATCTGCAAGAGCAGGTGCCGTGATGGCCTTAAGCCGGGCCAAGGCATGGCAAGCAGAGCTAGACCCGGCCGAGCTAGCTACTGGGTATCCAAGTTTGAAAGAAGATGGCACTCCCTTTGACAAGAAATACTTCGCTGCCTGCTTGAAGGAGATATGTCCTCTGGCCAGTCTAATTGCTGATGAAACGGATCTTTCAAAATACCAGGCGAGCTCGCGCACGCCGGCGTCACCTCTCTGCCTGCTCTGGCGAGAGGAAGCAGCTGGCTGGCACGGGCTAGCACAGTGCTGGGCCGGCCAGTGGGCTGCCAGGTAAGATTCTCTCCCTCTCTTTATTCTGTTTTTGTCTTTTTCTATTTTTCTGTAACTGTGTGTCTTTATTAAAAATAGTTAGGCACTTTCAAAAATCCTGAAAATAATTAGGGACTCTGTTTAGATTATTTCCAACAGCCCACACTTATTTACAGAATTATTTGGGCATTTGAATTATTTACTAGCATTTAAATGACCAAATGCAACTTACATATGATTTAATTCAATGATCTTGTGATGACCTAGAAAATTGTGAACCCATTTTGTCAGAGGTTCTAACCCAAGACAAAAAGGGTGGACTTTTTAGAAGGGCATTTCAGGTTCATTGAAATTGATTTTAGTAAACCCTAGTTGTTTTCAGGGGGGCTGGGGGTTCTGTCATCCCCATTTCAAGTTTCTGGAAAAGTAAACATGATGCAACACTCTAATGCATGAACTAGCTAGGATGTGACAACTCACCCCCACTCAAAAGAATCTCATCCCGAGATTTAGGATCCATTGGGAAGAAGGTGGGGTACTCAAGTCGAAGACGATCTTCCCTTTCCCAAGTAGCTTCTTTCTCGGAATGGTGTGACCATTGAACCTTGAGAAACTTGATATTCTGGCGTCGAGTGGTATGCTCAGCTTGGTCAAGTATACGAACAGGATATTCTCGATATGTGAGATTATCTTGGAGGTCAAGCGTTTCGTGGTCCACTCCACGGATAGGATCCGAGAAGCAACGCCTGAGTTGAGAAACGTGGAAGACATCATGAACTCTGGAGAGATGCAGAGGTAGTTCCAATCGGTAGGCAACTTCCCCTCGTTTGGCAAGAATGCGAAAGGGTCCAATGTAACGAGGAGCCAATTTGCCTTTGATACCGAATCGATGGGTTCCCTTCAAAGGAGTAACCCGAAGGTAAGCCTTCTCGCCAACTTCATAAGCCATGAGCTTATGTTTGCGGTCATATTGGCTCTTTTGACGAGATTGGGCTGTTTTCAATTTCTCACAAATAATGCGAACCTGCTCTTCTGCTTCCTGAATCATGTCCGGGCCAAAGAGTTGTCTTTCCCCGATTTCTGACCAGTTAAGAGGCGTTCAGTATTGTCGTCCATAGAGAACTTCGAAAGGAGATTTGCCCAAGCTAGCTTGATAACTATTGTTATAAGCGAACTCGGCAAATGGAAGGCATTTCTCCCAATCCATACCGAAAGAGATGACAGAAGCTCGGAGCATATCCTCCAGAATTTGATTGACTTGTTCTACTTGACCACTTGATTGCGGGTGGAAGGCGGTGCTAAAGGAGAGACGAGTTCCCCTAGCATTTTGGAAACTTTCCCAAAATCGAGAGGTGAAAAGACTTCCACGGTCTGAGTTAATCTCCAATGGAACGCCATGAAGAGACACTATTCGGGAGATGTACAAGTCAGCTAGCTGTCTAGCGGTTATACTCTCACGAACAGGTAGGAAGTGGGCTACTTTGGAAAGACGATCGACAATGACAAAGATAGCATTATTCCCTCTCTTGGTCCTCGGAAACCCGGTAATGAAATCCATACCGATTTTATCCCATTTCCATTCAGCGTGCCAGCAGGCCATTGATGCTCTGCTTTAACACGATGACAGACGTCGCAACTAGCAATGTATTGAGCAATTTCTCTCTTCATCCTAGTCCACCAAAACCTCTGGCGTAGGTCTTGATACATCTTAGTACTACCGGGATGAATGGTGAGAGGGGATTCATGAGCTTCCTTAAGGATCAACTGACGTAGATGTTGTTTCTTGGGAACCACCAAGCGGTTCTCGAAGAAGACAACACCTCGCTCATCCATGGAAAAACATTTAGCAACTCCGCTAGTGATGTTTTCCTTAATCCGGGATATGCCCTTATCGCGCTTCTCGGCAGCTATGATTTGATCCGTAAGGTTAGGCTTCGCCACCAGGGTGGATAGGAATCCTCGAGGAACAATGTGAAGGTTAAGCTTACGAAATTCCTCGTGGAGAAGTGGTTGACTTTGTTGTAACATCAAGTTGTTACAATAAGATTTACAACTTAGCGCATCAGCCATGACATTGGCTTTGCCTAGGGTGTAAGTTATTCCTAAGTCGTAATTTGTAATCAACTCGACCCAACGTCTTTGCCTGAGATTCAAATCCGGTTGGGTGAAGATGTATTTCAGACTTTGGTGATCGGTGTAAATCTCGCAACGATTACCGAGAAGGTAATGTCGCCATGTTTTGAGTGCATGGACTACAGCTGCAAGCTCTAGATCATGTGTGGGATAGTTATCCTCATGTGGACGCAACTGTCGAGAAGCGTAGGCAATCACATGACGATCTTGCATGAGTATGCAACCTAATCCTTGTCGCGAGGCGTCGCAATAGATAACAAAGTCCTTAGAAAAATCTGGTGGCACGAGTACGGGAGCAGATGTCAGGCGTCTTTTCAGTTCCTGAAAGCTGAACTCGCACTGTGGGGTCCACTCGAACTTTTTATCTTTCTTGAGGAGTTCAGTTAGAGGTTTAGCAACCTTGGATAAATTTTCGACGAAGCGGCGACAGTAGCTCGCTAAGCCAAGGAAACTCCAAACTTGCTTGACCGTTTCAGTTGGAGTCCAATCAAGGACGGCTTGAACTCGCTCGGGATTGACAGCAATACCCTTACCAGAGATTACATGGCCTAGATAGGTCACTTCTGGCAACCAAAATTCACACTTGGAGAATTTGGCATAAAGGCAGTGCTCTTGAAGTTTCATCAATACTAGCCTTAGATGCTCGGCATGTTCTTCCTCATTCTTGGAGTAGATGAGTATATCATCGAGGTATACCACGACGAATTTATCCAAATACTCCATGAAGATCGAGTTCATTAACCGAGAGAAGGTGGCTGGAGCATTGGTTAAACCGAAGGACATGACGGTGTACTCGTATTGGCCATAACGAGTAACGAAGGCCGTTTTAGGAATGTCCCCGTTCTTGATTTTGATTTGATGGTAGCCCAACCTCAAATCCATTTTGGAAAAGACTGAGGATCCAGCGAGTTGATCATACAGATCGTTGATCCTGGGGAGCGGATACTTGTTCTTGATAGTGACCAAGTTGACATGTCGGTAATCTACAACCATCCGATCCGTTCCATCCTTCTTCTTGACGAAGAGGACGGGGCAAGCCCATGGAGAAGAACTAGGAGGGATGAAACCCTTTTTCAAGGACTCATCGAGTTGTTTCTTAAGCTCGGCTAGTTCTAGGGGTGCCATCTTATAGGGTCTTCTAGAGATTGGGACAGTTCCTGGAACAAGGTCTATCACAAACTCGACATCCCTGTCAGGTGGAACACCTGGCAGTTCTTCTGGAAAGACATCCGGAAAGTCACGGACTACCGGGATATCTTCAAGGTCTGGAAGAGGGTTGGCATTTAGGGAGTAGAGCTGACGCTTAGACACTCGGGTCAAAACATTGACTATCTTGTCCGATGGATGGGTGAGTTGAACAGTTCTAGTAGAGCAATCAATCTTAGCATAATGGGCTGACATCCAGTCCATACCCAAGATGATGTTTATGTTCGAGGACTTGAGAGCTATCAGTGATGAAAGGAAGACCAATCTATCGACAAGAATTTCATTTCCATGGCTTACTTGAGAGGTCTGCCATTTAGAACCAAGGGTTTGAATTGCCATGGAGGTGGGCATGTCACAAAATGTGGTGTTGTGCAATCGAGCATAGCTCTCAGAAATAAACGAATGAGATGCTCCAATATCGAAAAGAACAGTTGCCGGATGGCAATTAACAAGGAGCGTACCGAGGACGACGTTGGGATCATCATGAGTCTCCTCAGCTGAGACATAGTTGACATGGCCACGTGCAGTGGTGGCTGGCTTGGCGTAGTAAGTCTTTCCCGCTGGCTTGCCATGACCAACGGACTTTCCAGGCTGATTGGGGTTGTTCTGGGGACACTCGCGCAGATAGTGACCCGTCTCTCCACACTTGAATCATGTCACAACATTGGGGCGTGGAGTAGCATTAGCAGCGAGGCCACCATAGACCTTGGGTGGTGCAAACTACTGGTTGGGGCGAGGCGCCTCAAAGGATGGCCTCGGAGTGAACTTGGGTGGCAGAGCTGTGTTTGGAATCCAGACCCGGCGTTTCCGAGATCCAGAGCCGGATGAAGAACCAAAGTCACGGGAGTGCTTGCGTGAAGTGTCATAGTCAGTCTGACCTGTCTTAGCACTGATGGCCTTATTGACCAGCTTTTGGAAGGAGGTGCACTCGTGCAGACGAAGATCACGGCGAAGCTCGGGGCTAAGTCCTTTACGGAACCTTGCCTGCTTCTTGGCGTCGGTGGATACCTCTTCAGGCGCATAACGTGCCAGATTTCCAAACTCACGGCTGTATGCATCCATGGTCAGTCTGCCTTGGGTGAAATTGCAGAATTCCTCCCGCTTACGATCCATGAGACCCTCTGGAATGTGATGCTCATGGAAAGCCTCACTGAATTCAGCCCAAGTAGTGATTTGGCCGGCTGGGCGCATAGCCTCAAAGTTTTCCCACCAAAGGCTAGCAGGGCCTTCGAGGTGATAGGCAGCGTAGGTAACCTTATCAGCTTCGGCTATGTTGGCAGAACGTAGCTTATGGGTGATGCTGCGAAGCCAATCATCCGCATCGAGGGGCTCGACGGAATGATTAAACTTCGGTGGGTACAACTTGACAAAGTCATTGATTGACACCAAGTCGTTCCTCTGATGACGTGCAGTATTCTGCTCAATCCGCTCCAGCAAGTGGTTGGTCTCACACTTGTTTCTTTCTGCCTCCAGCATAACTTCGGCCAGAGAAGGCGGTTGAGGCAGATTCGCATCCCTAGCTGCACTGGCTTCACCCTGCTCCGGGGCAGCAGGGTTGTTGCGGGTGTTGACCATCCTAGGAAAAACAAGACAACGGTTTAGACAAGGATGGCAAAATCTTGGCAAGGAAGTGCGGAATGTAGTGGAAGACATGGAATGCTGAGATGTTCATTTGCACGACATGGTAATATAGAAACTGCCATATATATACCATCGGTCATACACACCGTTCATAGTTTAGTACAAGCCCAGGCTAAAGTACAACTACGGTGAAAGACGTTACATCTCATCGGAGGCATTCCAAGCTCCTATACATTATTTTTCTACACCTCCGGAACGTGATACACACCAAGTCGTATCCCACGAGTCGTGCAGGACTGTGGAGAATACAACTGTTACATTACTAGTGAAGCTACTACCAACTCAGACATCTCCGTAGTAATCTTCATAAAGATTACCACCATGTCCTGGGAGCTGAACATGATCATCTGGAAACTCTCGGTCCTGTGGAGCTTGCGGTCCATAAGGACTCGGATGTGGCCTTGGTCCAACAAACGGTGGCAGACGGGGTCCACATGGTGGAGTGATTCCTCCTACATCACGCCATTCCATACAATCTGGCAGACCAGACCGCATGGGGTACAAGTCCCTCATGTCCATATACCCAGCCTGCACGACAGGTGCAAACCATGTCAGAGTGGCCCAGTGATCAGAACGAGCGTTGAACTGCTCCTCGACGGTATACTCAGGATACCATCGATAGCCTGTCTAGACCATCACTCGGACCAGCATGGCCGTGTGACCAGGTACATCGAGGCACCGAGTCAGACGAACCACTTGATTCTGGGAATGGGTGGCCATCTGAAAGCACGAAATAGTGCAAAGGCATTAGAATTTTCTAGGAGAAATCAGACAGCATAACGGCTGTAAATGCTCAGAAAAAGATTTGTCACAACAGTTTTCAAAACCACTCAACAACATCATATCAAGGTTCTGGTTCAACTGACAACATACTAAAAGTAGTAGAAACTGAACTGCGTTTGTAACCAACAATCCTATAAGTTACTACGGATTAGTAACACGTGAACCTGATAGAGAGAAGAGAGCCTAGTCCTTAACCAACGTAGAATGAGAAGAGAAAGAGTCAGATCAGAGGGCATAAGGTAAAGGAGTAAAAAGAGCCTTACGCCCCTCCCACAATCAATTCCCCTACATATAAATAAAGCATTTCTACACTCGACATCGACCAGTTTGGCTTGACGAACCTACAGGCAGTCCGGCTCTGATGCCAACGTTGTCAGGACCCCGATCCTAAGTCACACCGATCTAGCCTGTAACACCTCATATCACTTTGCGGCCTCACGCATGGTATTCCCACGGGTGTCGCCTTGCCATAGCCCGGGACCGTTTGCGCCTTTTGGCTCACGTATATGATAGTGTCGCTAGCATCCATATGACAGAGAACCCGGGCCAACATGGCTAGTCGTGAACCCAAAGCGGCGCTAACTTACGGAGATAGGCATACATGAATCAACATCGAGCATGTCGGTCAACAGCGTGTGAATCCGGGTTGTAGCACTGGGCTAACAGGACTCCGGATGTCACCGCGTGACATTTCTCCGAAGGGACGGACACAGGTACGAATTGAAACACATGCCGGCCAGTCAAGTGTTCCGGAGCAGTAGTGCTGGGCTAGCAGGACTCCGGTGAACCGAGCAGTAGCGGACTACTATGGCTCATGGAAGCACTAGACTACATTTCCCCATAAAAGAGGCTGCCAAGGATAAACAACTAGATTGTCGGATCCCACACATACCAAGCATTTGAATCATACACACAATATGATCGATATGTGTAAATACAACATGGCATCACAACAAAACTCTACAACTCAAAGTACTTTATTTAAAGCCTCCGGAGAGCCGTACATAACACGTTCATACAGGTAGGGGTCACATGACCCGACACTCAAGTCATACAAACATACAAGCACATGCGGAAGCAAACTTGTCTGTGTACAGACAACTAGAAAGAAAGAAGGCTTGACGAAGCCTGTCTATCTACATAGGGCCCTTCACAAGCTCAGATCACCACCTGGGTGGCAAGTCACTCGTCAACGTCGAGATCTACCTAGAACCCATCGGAGGGGGCAGTGTTGTCGTCTGAAAACAGGAGTACAAAGGTACTCAACAAGTCTTACAACAGATCCTACTATACATGCACATTCTCAAGAAGGTAGTGGTGTTATTGAAGCAAGCCAGCTTTGACTCTTGTCTAAGCTATCCTATGAGACACCACTTGTAAAATAGTTTTCGCACACGAGTCCACTAATCACCATCACAATACTCCATCGTGGATCCTCCCTCGTCATCCTATGAGAGGGCCATCCGCGGTACTCACACTTATCTTGAGTCTTTTAGTAGTAACCATTAACTTGTCTATGAACTGCATAAGCGACCAAGTAGTCCTTTACCGCGGACGCGGCTATTCGAATAGTTTTATACCTTGTACGGGTGTACTTCGTCACACATGTTTCCACCACTTAGCGTCTGCACACGACATGTGCTCGGCAGACTTCAAGCGAAAGCCGACGTGGGTGTAGACCACGACCTGACTAACCACACAAGTCTCTAGTCTAGGTTTATTGCCTATTCGGGTTCCATCCGCAAGGAAATCCGGTCGGGGTGTCCTCAACGGCCCCAAACGATGTGTGCAGGGTTCCCGAGACACCAAACGGGCAACTCGGTACACCGTGCCACGAGCCTACCGCATCACAGCCCACCCCTAAGGTCAGCGCTACATACGGCCTCCAGCAACTACAAACACCAGAAACTACTTGCAACTCCTGGACAGAGGACGAGAGGGGTCAGTAAGTCGAGCGGGGTCATATTTCAGGGCCCAATGTGTGGTAGTAGCTGAATCTTAAATCACGCATACAGATCTCAGTTCTTAAGGACGGCCTCAATGAAACAACCCACCATGTACTCCTACATGGCCTCTCATCGATACCTTTACCAAATCATGTTCAACACTTCACTCTCATTACCGACACAACCATTCACTCTAGTTCATCACCCCGATGAGCCAGACCTGACACGACTCTAAGCATAGCAAGCATAGCATGGTAGGAAACACAAACATGGCTCAACCAACTCCTACACATGCTAGTGGGTTTCATCTAGTTACTGTGGCAATGACAGGTCATGCAGAGGAAGTGGGTTCAACTACCGCAACACACAGCAGTTTGAAACGCATTGTCTTAATGCAGTAAACGAGAGCAGAAGCGAGAAGATGGGTTTGTATCGAAATGATCAATGGGGTTGCTTGCCTGACAGAGTGGTAGTGGAATACTGCCCTTCAGTTAGATACTCGTGAATATCCTCGAAGGCAGAACCTACCACGAAGAACACATCGAAACACCATCACCACATGGCAATATGCAACAATATGATGCATGCAATGACATGGCAAAATGAGTGTGTTTTGGCTAATGCAACTTAGGACAAATTGGTTTGAGTTCATTTGGATCAAGGATCCAAATGCTAACCCAAAATAAGAGGTGATATTAGTGCATTAACTTGTTTCACCTAAACAGCAGGGTTAAAGTGTTCGGACATGCATGAGGCCAGTACAGATGGAAAGATTGAATTTTTCTGATCAAAATTCATATATAAATCTTTGGATTTGGAGTTACAGATTTATTTCTATGAATTTTTGAAGTTTGTAGTATTTTTTGGAATTTCCTGTATAAAAATAAATCCAGAAAATACTTATTGCGTCAGCAGTGCGTCAGCGTGACGTCAGTGGTCAATGGGGCCGGTCCAGGTCAAACTGACCAGTGGGTCCCGTCTGTCAGTAGTTAGTTAAACTAACTAAATTTAGTTAGCGTTAAACTAATACTAACTTAGTTTAGTTAGTGGCCTGGGGCCCACATGTCAGTGACCCAGGGGGTCAAGCTGGGCCCATCAACGGTCAGCGGGGTCAACTCGCCGGCGTTTAGCCGCCGGTGAGGCCAGACGCGGCGGTGCGGTGCGGGTTTCGTGCTCCGGCAACCAAATGGGCGGCGGAGACCATCTATGAGTAGCTAGGGGTGAGCCGCATCGAGTGGTGGTGGCGGTTGGGCTTGAGGTCGCCGGAAACGTCGCCGGCGACGAGCTGTACCTCTACCGGAGTTCGGGCGAGGTCGAACCCGTCACTAGGGGGCACGGCGAGCCGCGTGGGGTGGTGCTACAGGCTCCTGGGGATGCGGTGAGTGTGTTGGACAAGGTGCTGTGGCTGTTGGGTGGCCGGAGCATCGTAGGCGACGAGCTCGGCGGCGGCGCGTGCGGTAAAGCTCCATGCAGTCGCTATGATGCTCGAGAGTGAGAATGGGAAGGGGAATGAGGTTGCTGGGCTCACGGCAGTCACGATGGAGCAGTCGGCGAGGTCGGGGACGAGCTAATGCGGCGGCGACGAAGAAGGGGATCTCCGGCGGTGTTCGGTGGAGACGAGGTCGAAGGAGGCGGTGCAGAGAGTGCGAGCGCTCGGGGCTCGGCTAGCTCGGCGTAGCGAACGGCAGCGGAGCTCGTGGACAAGACGGGGCGGCGCGAGGACGACGGAGAGCACGGCTACGTCAGCGGTGCGGCGGCAGGTGCGTCGGCCATGGTGGGAGAGGGCGAGGGAGAGAGGCAGGGGCGTGTGAGGTGTCTGCGGGGTCGGGGCGGCGACCTGGAGCTCGCCCAGGTGTTCAGGGGCGCGGGCGGCAAGCAGGTGGCGCCGTGGCGAGCTCGCGCACGCCGACGTCACCTCTCTGCCTGCTCTGGCGAGAGGAAGCAGCTGGTTGGCACGTGCCAGCACAGTGCTGGGCCGGCCAGTGGGCTGCCAGGTAAGATTCTCTCCCTCTCTTTATTCTGTTTTTGTCTTTTTCTATTTTTCTGTAACTGCGTGGCTTTATTAAAAATAGTTAGGCACTTTCAAAAATCCTGAAAATAATTAGGGACTCTGTTTAGATTATTTCCAACAGCCCACACTTATTTCCAGAATTATTTGGGCATTTAAATTATTTACTAGCATTTAAATGCCCAAATGCAAGTTACATATGATTTAATTCAATGATCTTGTGATGACCTAGAAAATTGTGAACCCATTTTGTCAGAGGTTCTAACCCAAGACAAAAAGGGTGGACTTTTTAGAAGGGCATTTCAGGTTCATTGAAAATGATTTTAGTAAACCCTAGTTGTTTTCAGGGGGGGCTGGGGGTTCTGTCATCCCCATTTCATGTTTCTGGAAAAGTAAACATGATGCAACACTCTAATGCATGAACTAGCTAGGATGTGACATGCTCACACTGTCGGTTTAATTAAACCTGTGTAATGAGGGTTATAACCCATAAATTGATAGCTCCGCGTCCTACTTCCATTGATTCATACTGCCGGCTTGTAACGCCAAACACCGCAGGGGGGTAGCATCCCAAGCGTAGAGTATTGTAGTACAAATATATTATTATTATTCCCTCGCGACTTTGAATCTGCTGTCAGGGCAGGTTATGAAAAACCCAAAAATCGCTCAAATATGAGACATAGTCAGGGCTGCATGGCCCGACTTATAAAAACTATATGATAAGAAAAAAGGGGTGATATAAATCCAAGACACATAAAAATACAAAAAAACACGAGGCTTTCATAGGCCGCCGAGCCAAAATATCTTCTTCAATGAAACTAGCATGATAGCCATTGCAATATCCGCGCTTTCTGTGAGCTGGCTCTCAAATGACCCAATCGACATTTTAACCCGGATAAGTTCAGGGTCTTATTAAAAGATTGACTTATCGAGAGTATGCGGGGTTGGAGTAGCATCATGCAAAACAGGCCGGTTTAACCAAGTTTCAAGGAAGGCGGCTTAATAACCTGGATCTATCATTGCTCCCAATCAATGTTTCTAACCTTAACAAGTTTAGTGTCTTATTTAAAAGATTGATTGTTAAGAACATAACAGGTCAGTCAGGATTACCTGATGGAGAAGCATCTGGCACATAGGCAGGATAAACTGGATTTTTGGTGAACACACGTGGCGTCCGGTCCAATCAAAAGGGTGAATATAGCTGTGTTCATTGAACAGGAAACCCCCAAGTGATATATTTCTGAGCTGTGCTCAGTGGGCACCTATGTTTGAGCTGTGTTATGAATTCAACTCTCTTTGGTTCCTGTAACTTGGGCATCAAGCCTCTTAAATGATCATGTGATATAACAATAAAGACTCGGTTTTGAAGAAGTGAAACGACAGCAGCCCTGAATTTATCAGGGATGCCGGCTTTATTATATTTATTATAATATATACATCGTCAAACTATGTACATCACAAGAGCGGGTGGCTCAAGTATACTAAGGCCGAAGATGACCAATATTCCACGGCCGGCGGTTCTCCTCCTTCGATTTGCGTGAGTCCTTGTGGTCTCGAACGTCGGTAAGGTAGTATGACCCATTATTCAGATTCTTGCTGACCACAAAAGTCCCTTCCCAAGCTAGGGATAGTTTATCCATATCAGTCTGATCCTGGATAAGCCGGAGCACCAAGTCACCTACTTGAAAGGTTCTGGTTTTGACCCGGCGGCTGTGATAACGGAGCAGATCTTGCTGATAAACCGCCGAACGAGCCGCCGCAAGGTCACGCTCCTCATCCAACAGGTCAAGTGCATCCTAACGTGCTTTTTCATTATCAGCTTCAACATAAGCCACCATACGGGGCGAATCGTGATGGATGTCATTAGGGAGAACCGCCTCTGCTCCATAAACCATGAAGAAAGGTGTGTAACCCGTAGATCTATTGGGGGTAGTATTGATACTCCATAACACTGAGGGTAACTCCTCCACCCAACAACCCGACGTCCTTTGCAAAGGGACCATAAGCCGGGGCTTGATGCCTTGCAGAATCTCTTCATTAGCTCGCTCAGCTTGACCATTGGACTGGGGGTGAGCCACTAAGGATACATCAAGTTGAATATGCTCTCATTGACAAAATTATTTCATAGCACCCTTGGACAGATTAGTGCCATTATCAGTTATCGTGCTGTGGGGAAAGCCAAAACGGAAAATCACCTTTTTGATGAATTGAACCGCCGTTGTTGCGTCACACTTACTAACCGGCTCTGCTTCAACCCACTTTGTAAACTTGTCAACCGCCACCAAAAGGTGGGTCTTCTTATCCTTGGACCTTTTGAAGGGCCCAACCATATCAAGCCCCCAAGTCGCAAATGGCCAAGCAATTGGAATCATCCTCAATTCTTGAGCCGCCACATGAGCTCATCGTGAAAACTTCTGACAACCATCACATTTACTAACTAAATCCTCAGCATTAGCATGAGCCGTTAGCCAATAAAACCCATGACAGAAAGCCTTGGCTATGAGAGACATAGAACTGGCATGATGACCACAATCTCCTTCATGAATCTCTCGCAGAATCTCATAGCCTTCTTCAGGAGAAACACAACGTTGAAACGCCCCTGTGACACTGCGATGATGTAACTCCCCATTGACAATAGTCATTGACTTAGACTGCCGAGTTATCTGCCTGGCCAAAGTTTCATCCTCAGGTAACTCGCCCAGGGTCATATAAGCCATATACGGAACTGTCCAGTCAGGAATAGCATGAAGAGCCGCCACCAATTGTGCTTTCGGGTCATGAATAGCAAGATCCTCCTCTGTAGGCAATTTGATAGAAGGGTTATGCAGAATATCCAGGAAAGTGTTAGGTGGCACCGGCTTACGCTGAGACCCTAACCGGCTTAAAGCATCAGCCGCCTCATTTTTCTTGCGATCAACATGTTCAACTAGATAACCCTTGAAGTGACCCGCAATAGCATCAACCTCTTGACGATAAGCCGCCATGAGTGGATCCTTAGAATCCCAAGTGCCAGAAACTTGCTGCGCTACTAGATATGAGTCGCCAAAACACCTCACCCGGCTTAAGTTCATCTCCTTCGCCAGCCAAAGACCATGGAGCAAGGCCTCATACTCAGCTGCATTGTTAGTACAAGGGAACATCAAGCGGAGAACATAAGAAAATTTATCACCTCGTGGAGAAGTCAAGACAACCCCAGCACCCGAGCCTTCCAACTGCCTGGATCCATCAAAGTGAATAGTCCAATATGTGTTATCCGGCTTTTCCTCAGGCATCTGCAACTCTGTCCAATCATTGATAAAATCCACAAGTGCTTGAGATTTGATGGCTGTGCGAGGCACATACTTCAAATCATGAGGCACAATCTCAATGGCCCATTAGGCTATCCGACCTGTAGCTTCTCTATTTTGAATGATATCACCTAAAGGGGCAGAACTAACCATAGTGATGGCATGACCCAGAAAATACTGCTTGATCTTTCGACTAGCCATGAAAACCCCATATACAAGCTTCTGCCAATGTGGATACGTCTGCTTGGACTCAATAAGCACCTCACTGATGTAGTAAACCAGCCATTGAACCAGATGCTCCTTTCCTGACTCCTTCCTTTCCACCACAATGGCTACACTAACAGCTCGGCTATTGGCAGCCACATATAACAACAAAGGTTCTTTGTCAATGGGGGCAGTAAGAACCGGTGGCTCATCTAATTGTTTCTTTAAGGCCTCGAATTCCTGATCAGCAGGATCACTCCACACAAAGTGATATGTCTTCTTCATCATCTTGTACAGAGGGATAGCTTTCTCACCCAACCGGTTAAGGCCGCGATACGACCCGCCAAATGTTGAACATCATTGATACACGCCGGCTTAGCCAGAGAGGTGATAGCCTTTATCTTCTCCGGGTTAGCTTCAATACCTCGTTCCGAAACCAGAAAACCCAAAAGCTTGCCTGCTGGCACACCAAAAACACATTTGGCCGGGTTAAGCATCATCTTATAAACCCGGAGATTGTCAAAGGTTTCCTTCAAATCATCCATCAGGGTCTCCTTCTTCCTGGACTTCACCACAATATCATCCACATAAGCATGAACATTACGCCCGATTTGATTATGAAGGCAATTTTGCACACACCGCTGGTAAGTCGCCTGGGCACTCTTGAGCCCAAAAGGCATAGACACATAACAAAAGGCTCCAAATGGAGTGATGAAAGTTGTCTTCTCCTGGTCCTTAACTGCCATTTTGACAATCCGTTGTAGCATCAATAATCTGACCAATACGGGGGAGAGCAAAGGGATCAGCCGGACAAGCCTTGTTTAAGTCCGTGTAATCCATACACATGCGCCAGGTGCCATTTTTCTTAAGCACCAGCACCGGGTTAGCCAACCACTTAGGATAAAAACCTTCAACAATGAACCCAGCTGCCAAGAGTCGGGCTACCTCCTCACCAATAGCCTTACTCGTTTCTTCATTAAAACGACGAAGGAATTGCTTGACCGGTTTAAACTTTGGATCAATATTAAGGGTGTGCTCAGCGAGTTCCCTCGGTAAACCTGGCATGTCTGAAGGCTTCCATGCAAAGATGTCCCAGTTCTCACGGATGAACTCGATGAGCGCGCTTTCCTATTTCGGATCTAGATTAGCACTAATGCTGAACTGCTTGGATGAGTCGCCTGGAACAAAGTCAACTAGCTTAGTGTCATCTGCCGACTTAAACTTCAACAAGGGGTCATGCTCTGTGGTTGGCTTCTTCAAAGATGTCATATCCGTCGGGTCAACATTATCTTTGTAAAACTTTAGCTCCTCTGTTGCACAAACAGACTCAGCGTAAGAAGCATCACCTTCTTCACACTCCAAGACTACCTTGTGACTCCCATGCACTGTGATGGTGCTCTTGTGACCCGGCATCTTAAGCTGTAAGTAAACATAACAAGGCCTCGCCATGAATTTAGCGTAAGCCGGCCGTCCAAACAGAGCATAATAAGGGCTCTTGGTTTTAACCACTTCAAAGGTCAGTGTCTCAAACCTGGAATCATACTCATCTCCAAAAGCAACCTCCAAAGATATTTTTCCTACTGGATACACCGACTTACCAGGCACCACACCATGAAAACGGTATTAGACGTCTTAAGATTTTTATTAGCCAGTCCCATGGGGGGAAGTATCATAGTAAAGGATATTTATGCTGCTGCCTCCATCCATGAGGACTTTAGTGAATTTGTATCCTCCTACCTGAGGAGCTACTACCAGCGCCAAGTGACCCGGATTATCAACCTGGGGCGGGTGATCCTCACGACTCCACACAATGGGCTGCTCAGACCATCGTAAGTAACGGGGAACCGCCGGCTCAACGACGTTCACTGCCCTTTTATGGAGCTTCTGATCCCGCTTACATAAGCTTGTGGTGAAGACGTGGTACTGCCCACTATTCAATTGCTATGGGTTACTCTGATAACCAGACTGCTGCTGCTGATTCCCCTGATTATTCTGCTGGTTGTAACCACCCTGATTACCTTGGCCTTGAAAGCCGGAATTTGAACCGCCACCTCCGTGACCCGGACCATGAGGGCCGGACCCTGAACCGCCATTCGGGCCATGATTGTGCTGGAAAAGATGAGAATCCCTGAACTGTTTCATGATATAACAATCCTTCCACAAATGGGCAGATGGCTTTTCACGTGTTCCGTGCGTCGGACATGGCTGATTCATTATTGCCTCAAGATCAACGATTGTTCCTTGAGCCGGCCTCCCCTTACGACATTGGTTATTATTCCGTATACCAGTATTGGCCACGAAGTCTAAATTCCCATCAGCTTTGCGCTTACTGTTGCCATTATGGCTGGCCCGGTTGTGCTGTTGCCCCTTCACGCCGCTACTCTTCTTTCGCTTTCCCGATCTTTCATCATCAGACTCAGGGTCCTAGGTACTATTAGATTCGGCATACTTGACAAGGGCCGCCATGAGCTCCCCCATGTCACTGCAATGGCGCTTAAGCCGCCCAAGCTTCTGTTTGAGAGGGAGGAAATGGCAATTTTTCTCCAACATTAAAACTGCTGAGCCGACGTTGATATTATCTGACGAGTGTATGATAGTCGAGACTCGACGCACCCAGTTGGTTGTTGACTCGCCCTCACCTTGAACACAAGAAACCAAATCCACGATTGACATAGGCTGCTTACATGTATCTTTGAAATTTTGAATAAAGCGGGCCTTTAGCTCTGCCCACGACCCAATGGAGTTGGCGGGCAGCCCCTTCAACCAAGTACGAGCCTGCGCTTCCAACATCATGGTGAAATACTTAGCACATGCTGCTTCACTAACATCCAGCATCTCCATGGCCATCTCACAACTCTCAACCCAAGCCTCTGGGGGCTGATCTGCTGTGTAATTAGGCACCTTACGAGGACCCTTGAAATCCTTGGGCAAACGCTCGTTACGCAGAGCCGATGTTAGACACGACACACCCAAGGTTCTAGAGGTCATGCCTGCCTCCACCGAAGTCGTCGGGTAAGCCGGAATGTGTTGATGAGCCGCTAGCTGAGCCGCTAACTCAGCCTCCCGATGCGCTCTGCCCTGATCCACCAGAGTCTGGGCATTGGCACCACCACGTGCCGGGTCATGTCCACGAGGCTGGTTACGGTGCTGTTCAGTACTTGAAACCGCTGGTGAGTCGATGTGCCTGCTATAACTCCGGCTTGGACGAGGGGTTGAGTGAATCCGCTCACGACTATAAGTATAAGCCGCCTACTCCTCTAATGCCATCTGAAGAAGTTCTTTGGCCCTCCGTGTTTCAACTGCCATCAGAGACTCGCCTTCGACCGGCAGAGCCGCCAATCGTGTTGCTGCAGCAATCATATTGTCCAAAGGGTTGGAATAATGACCCGGTGGCGTCAAAACATGTTGAGGAGAGGTATTATTCATACGTGGAGAACCCATCACACGTGGCTGAACTGGCACTCCACCCCCAGGCGCCTCAGTCGTCCGGTTACTACCGGCGGGTCACTGGTCCCTGCTCTAGGTGTGTTGAAGAGGTTCCTCGTCTCATAAACCGGGGGTAGATGACTCCGTTGTCTCCTCCTCATAACCTCATTTGAAGCATTCTGATCCAACATAAGCCGGAAGGACTCTGCCTAAATTCGTTGCGCCTGAGCATCCAGAGCAGCCCGCTCCATGGCCATCCTGGCGTTTTCTACTTTCAGCTCCTCCTTGGCATGTGCTATCTCGTCACGCAATTTTGCAACCTCTCTGTTATGCTGAGCTTGATTTGCCGGGTTAACCTTGCTGTTAACAAAGTTGTCAGAGTGTCCAACAAGTCGAACAAGACCTGAGCCAGCGGGCACACTGGGCATCCTGCCCCGGCGCCTTTGACGTCACTGACCCAGAAATCATTGCTGCTGAAGTCGTAGAATTCTGTCCTGGCTGTGTACCGGCCATGAAAATCGCAACCCTATTCGGCGGCTCATAGGAGTCCAGAATACTATTGCCATCAGAATAGCCCCCAAGCCGGCCGTCTTGCAGTTGATACAATGACTCCGTCTCGCTGGTGGACGACTCACCATTAGAATAGATCACTGTCTCACTGCCAGACACGGATCTATCCTCAAATTCCGCCCCATGGATGAACCCAACGAAGGAGCGCTTCACGACAGGCTGAACTCGGGTGGGTCGTGCACGCTGAGCCGTCTCGATGATGTCGGTGCAGATGTCCGGCTCAGGGCCCGGCTCGCCGATCTTGCCGATGAAGACGTGGATTCCGCCGAAGGGGACCCGGTACCCATACTCAATTGAGCCGGCCTCGGGGCCCCAGCCTGCGTCGTCGATGTAGAGCCAACGACTCTTGGTCATCCGGCCCATAGTGTATCCCTTGATCCCTTCGAAGCTGCCCTGTAAGAACTCAAAACCACCGTGCGCTGGCCCCACGGTGGGCCCCAACTATCATGGAATTGTCATTGCAGATGTCCTAGCAGAAGGACTTAGTCTGGAGCCATCACGACGAGGTTAGCTTAAAGGGGTTAAACGGGACAAAGGACACAAGGAGTTTATAATGGTTCGGCCCCTTGCGGTGAAGGTAAAGGCCTAATCCAGTTTGAGGTGGTATTGCTTATGTTTCGATTACTAGGGAGCGAATACGCTTGACCTAGATTTCGATCTGTTGTCTCTTGCCCTAAGCCGCCGCCGGATCGTCCCTTTATATACACAGGTTGAAGCCCCGCGGCTCACAAAGTCCCGGCCGACTCATACACAACGTGTCCGGCTCGGTGACTAACTATTGCCTTACAATACAAGTCATACACATATGGCGGTTTACACCTATGGGCCTTAAACCACCTTTGAGCTTTGGGCCCTTAGCAAGTCTGCTTCATGAACCGCCATCTTCAACATCTTCACGGGCCTTGTCTTGATGAACCGCCATTGGTATAACCCGGCCCCTCCTGGGTGGGTCATACCCAATAGTCATATCCCCAACAAGTAGCGTGTCAGGAGGAAAGAGCGGTACAACAAAAATTGTCACGACATTACCTCCATACTAGGTATAGTAGTAGTGCCATTTTGGTAACCGCGCTACTGCTATTGTACTTAGCAGTAGCGCGTTTCGCCAACCCACGCTGCTGCTAAGTTTAGTCCCCTCCTTGGAACTAAGTTTAGTCCCACCTCGCTCCGTGAACAGGGTGTTTACCACCTTAAATATGTTACTTCTCAAACTATCATAACCACTTGGTGTTCATTGAACTCTATGTGCAGGATTTGTGGTTGCAATATGAGTCTTCACTGGTTCCTAATCCGGTGAGGAATCATACTGACAATCTAGATTCTACACAAAAAGATCATTGATGACCAATGTATTTTTGATGCTTTTTTTACATGCTTAGCCTTAGTAGTAACGTGTTCCGGGGAAAAGCGCTACTGCTATTAGGCTTAGCAGTAGCGCGCTTCCTGGGCCAACGCTACTGCTATGCGTGCCTTATCCCTAGTTCCCCCGCGCCCGACCTTCTTCTTCGTCCCCTCACTCCACCCTGCCTCACTCTACCTCCGCGCGCCGCCGCCGCATTGACGTCGCCACCACATTGCCTCCTTCCTCGGTATGCCCTCCTCCCTCCTTCTCCGGCCACGCCCTCCTCCCTCCTCTCCTCCTCCTCCGGCCAAGCCCTCATCCGCCAGCCATCCTCCCACCCCTCCCTCCTCCTCTCTCTCCTTCCTCCCTCCTCCCACTCCCTGCTCCCTCCTCTCTCCCTCATCTCTCCGCCCTTCTC
>NC_057802.1:234269100-234285065 GCF_018294505.1 Triticum aestivum | reverse complement strand
CCCACACCCTGCTCCCTCTTCCCTCCCTCGTCTCTCATCACTCTGTTCTTGCATTATGTAGTTTTTAATGTTTTTTAATACTATAGAATGTAGATTATTTGCATGGAATGGAATGTAGATTATTTCAATGTAGGTCTTTTGAATAGAGTATATCATTGAGTAAATGTAGTTCATTTGGATAGATAAGAAAATTAGTAAATGTAGGTCTTTTGAAATGAATATTTTCAATGTAGGTGTTTGAATAGAGTAGATTTTTAGTAAATGTGGGTGTTTGAATAGAGTAGATTTTTTAGTAAATGTAGTTGTTTGAATGGAGTAGATTTTTTTAGTAAGTGCGACTGAGCACCAAGTTTGTATGCTCATGTGTTTATGCTTAGTTGATAGCTTCTAGTGTTTTTGCAGAAATCAAGGAGCCCTCCATCATCCCCATCGTCGTCCCTGTCACCGACCCCCTCCGACCTCGAGGTGAGACCATCCAAATCCCCATGTTGATGATGATGTAGATGTTTTGATAGATGTAGTAGAGTAGTAGATGTAGTAGAGTAGCAGGGAACACCTCAGAGTGGCCTATGTTTTGCCTGAGTGTTGATTAATTTTCCATTCTGGCAAATTTCAGGCGCTCGATATATGTCCTTTTTAGCAAAGGTCATGCTGGATTTTTCCATGAATTTTAGCACGGCTTGTGCTAGAATGTAGGAAATATCAAGTGCCTTGGATTTGCCGAAAAGAGCATTAAATGAAATTTTGGGTTGACTTTAAGTCTGTTGGGACTCCATACATGACAGTCAAAAAACAGTGAGGGAGTGTCCACCATATATGAGAGAAGAAGAATGCTGACTGTTGTCATGGGGGGCGCTCTTCCTCTTCTTTCTCATGATAGACCTTTTGGTAATGCATGGGAAGGAAGAGAAGAGCGACCATCACCGACGGTCGAATATATCAGAGATGAAGAATCCCGACTGTTGTCGTGGGGGTCGCTTGTCCGTCGTTCCCGTGTGCTACACAATTTGGTGTAATGCACTCAGGGACGAAGGGAGGAGCGACCATCACCGACGGTCGAATATATCAGAGAGGGAGTGCCCACCATATACACCACCTGAGATGAGACTTTTCAGGAAGACTCGACAGACCGAAAGTCAACTCGTGATGAATATTCAGAAGTTTAATCTTTCAATTATGAACACAACAGATGTCTGACGACGATAGGATCCTAGATTGCCATTAATGCTATGATGACCGAGGTTTGTGCGACAGGTTTCCTCACCTACAAAATGATAGGTTTTTCACCGTGAAGCTGGACGAGACCTTTGATGTTTGTACGGTATGCAACGACAAGCATTTCATCGTAATTAATATCATCACTTGTTCTTCTTTTGTTCAACGTGTAATTTCTTGATTTTTTTTCAATTCGATTAGTACATCCCATGCCATGCAAGACCATATGTATTGCAGAAGCTCGGTTTCAAAGACTTTGAGAATATGGAGACGAGGAGGGCTTACTTAAGAACAAACATGGTTATGCGTTTCAGGTTAAGCTGTACAATGTGGTCAATCACTCCCATTTCGAGTTCTCTAATTGGGAAGCTCTCTGCAAGGCATATGGATTTGACAAGGGTATGCAAATAACATTTGATATTCCTCCCCAAGATGATGATGGTGATAATATCAACATCTGGGTGGATGTGGATTGCCCCCAGTTTTGCCTAAATGTGAGTTTGTCATACTAATTTATTAAGTTAAGTAATTTATATTGTTAATTTAAAAATATTTGATGTTCATCGGTACTAAACATCTTTATTTATAATTGTCAGCTTATTTCTTATCTTCCAAAAATACTCGGAAGGCTGTAGACAGGACATACTACAGCTATGACTCGGAGCTTAATTGTGAGGAGAAAGGTTATCTTGTCTCATTCATAGAGGATGTTGATGCCTTTAAAACCAATCACTTTATCCTCCCAAATTTTACTGGATACATGCCACTAGTCCATAAATTGCATGATGGTAACTTCATTGCCAGAAACTTGGTAAGATTTTGTTAATGATGGTAACTTTATTGCATACATACATTCTTCTTAAGTATATAAACTACATTGCTAACTATATATGTTACTATTACGTTTTTCAACACTGGCTTCCGAAGGAGGTTGTGCCTTACATGTTGTTTACCGAAGGTTATATGCATATGGTTAGCTTACGACCAACTCCTTCGAAGGCTTACCATACTACATGCTCGATTTCTTCAAATGATGGAAGGCTCAAAATTAATGAATGTAGCAAAGTGATGAATGCACACACACAACTAATTAGATACAACATGAATGTGCAAAAGCCACAAGTTGGAGATATGTTTATCTCCATTCTCCATTATGGAGATGGACCGGTTTATCTCTTTTATGGTATTTTACCTAGGAGAGAGGAGTAGGTCGTAGGTATTAAGAATAATTAGTTAGTGTTGATTATGACTATGATGATGATGAGAAGTTGTTATTATGTGCTACAATTTGTTAGAGTTGATGATGATGATGAGGAGGAGGAGGAGTTGTGACGATGACTAGTGACCAAGTTGTTATATGATGTCTCATGGACGAAAATGATGATCATGAGTTGTTATATGACAATGATATATTATGATGATAAGTTCTTAATGATATGATGATGATGATGATGATGATGATGAGTTATTATATCATGGGGTGAAAGAACCGTGGATTAGTTTCAAGTGCATGGATCAGAAGTGACCAAGTCATGGATTAGCGTGCTAATCCATGACTTGGTCACGCTAATCCATGACTTGGTCACTTAGGATCCATCCACTTGAAACTAATCTGCAGTTCTTTCACCCAATGATGTAATAACTCATTATGATGTAGAAACAATCTCTAAATTGCTACTGTATGAAAACATGTATAATGGTGTATGAATACAGCATAAAAAATAGAATACGTAATAATAGTAGTAGCGTGGGTAGAGGAGCGCGCTGCTAGTAACTACTAGGAGAGCTTTCTGCAAGAAGCGCTACTGCTAATTAGGTATAGCAATAGCACGGCTAAACCAATACTACTGCTACCCTTTAGTTGTAGCGCCATAGCAGTAGCGCGGTCTCCCACGCTACTGCTAGCCCAAAAACCAGCGCTACTACTAGCCTTTCCTAGTAGTGTTCACATGATATGTGCTATCCTTGGATTGTCATTTTATTTTGTTTTGCTTGCTGTTTGAATAAAATACTTAATATCTGAAAATCTTAAATGACAGAGAGTATTCACATAGCTACATAATTATTCAACCACTCATTGATCTTCACTCATACCTTCTGGAGTAGTTGGTCATTTACTCTCGTGCTTCACTTATATCTTTTTGAGAGTCTTATAAATAGTAATGGTAACATGCATGTGTTATGAAATTTAGTCCTAATATGATGGGCATCCAAGAGGGATATAATAAAAAGTTTCATATAAGAGCATTGAATAATATGAAAAGTTTGATTCCTTGCATTTGTTTTGAGATATAAAATGGTGATATTAGAGTCATGCTAGTGAGTAATTGTGGATTGGTAGAAATACTTGTGTTAAAGTTTGTGATTCCCATAGCATGCACGTATGGTGAACCGTTATGTGATGAAGTCGGAGCATGATTTATTTTTTGATTGTCTTCCTTATGAGTGGCGGTCGGGGACGAGCGATGGTCTTTTCATACCAATCAATCCCCCTAGGAGCATGTGTGTAGTAATTTGTTTCGTGGCTAATAAATTTTGGCAATAAGTATGTGAGTTCTTTATGACTAATGTTGAGCCCATGGATTATATGCACTCTCACCCTTCCACCATTGCTAGCCTCTCTTGTACCACACAATTTTCGCCGGTGCATTAAACCCACCATATACCTTCCTCAAAACAGCCACCATACCTACCTATTATGGCATTTCCATAGCCATTCCGAGATATATTGCCATGCAACTTCCACTGCTCCGTTTATTATGACACATAGCATCATTATCATATTGCTTTGCATGATCATGTAGTTGGCATAGTATTTGTGGCTTGGCCACCATTCATATTTTGTATACATGTCACTCTTGATCATTGCACATCCTGGTACACCGCCGGAGGCAATCATATAGAGTCATATTTTGTTCTAGTATCGAGTTGTAATTCTTGAGTTGTAAGTAAATACAAGTGTGATGATTATCATTATTAGAGCACTGTCCCATGTGAGGAAAGGATAATGGAAGCTATGATTCCCTCACAAGTTGGGATGAGACTCCAGACTTCAAAAAAAATAAACTAAAAGAGGCCAAAGAAGCCCAAATAAAAAAAAGAGGACAAAGAAGCCCAAACAAAAATGAGAGAAAAAATGAGAGAAAAAGAGAGAAGGGACAATGTTACTATCTTTTCCACACTTGTGCTTCAAAGTAGCACCATGATTTTCATGGTAGAGAGTCTCCTATTTTGTCACTTTCATATACTAGTGGGATTTTTTCATTATAGAACTTGGCTTGTATATTCCAATGATGGGCTTCCTCAAATTTCCCTAGGTCTTCATGAGCAAGCAAGTTGGATGCACACCCACTTAGTTTCTTTTTTGATCTTCCATACACTTATAGCTCTAGTGCATCTGTTGCATGGCAATCCCTACTCAGTCACATTGATATCTATTGATGGGCATCTCCATAGCTCGTTAATACGCCTAGTTGATGTGAGACTATCTCCTTCTTTTTGTCTTCTCCACAACCACCATATTGTATTCCACCTATAGTGCTATATCCATGGCTCACGCTCATGTATTGCCTGAAAGTTGAAAAAGTTTGAGAACATCAAAAGTATGAAACAATTGCTTGGCTTGTCATTGGGGTTGTGCATGATAAAATACTTTGTGTGATGAAGATGGAGCATAGCTAGACTATATGATTTTGTAGGGATAACTTTCCTTGGCCAAGATATTTTGAGAAGACATGATTGCTTTATTAGTATGCTTTAAGTGTTATTGTTTTTATGTCAATATTAAACATTTGTTTCGAATCTCATGGATCAGAATTGTCTTGCCACAATAAATAAGATTACATTTGATAAATATGTTAGGTAGCATTAACACTTCATAAATTGTTTCTTTTACCATTTACCTACTCGAGGACGAGCGGGAATTAAGCTTGGGGATGCTGATACGTCTCCAACATATCTATAATTGATGAAGTATTCATGCCATGTTTGCAACAATTTTATATGGTTTGGTATGATTTGATTAGAACTAACCCGGACTGACGTTGTTTTCAGCAGAACTACCGTGGTGTCGTTTTTTGTGCAAAAATAAAAGTTCTCGGAATGCGCTAAAAATTTATGGTGATTTTTTATGGACCAAAAGCCACCCCCAAAGCACCGGAGCTGGACCAGAAGAGTCCTGAGGAGTCCACAAGCCAGGGGGCGCGCCTTGAGGGCTTGTGGGCACCTCGGGAACCTCCTTGACTTGTTTCCGACGCCAAAAATTCTTATAAATATAGAAACCTCTGAAAAGAACCCTAGATCAAAAGTTCCACCACCGTAAGGCTCTGTAGCCACGAAAAACCAATCGGGAGCTGTAAGTGCATCTAGTGGCACACCTAGTTGGTTTTGGAGTATTGAGGACAAACGTGGTTGAGGGACTAATGTGTTTGTGAGAATTGCAGGATAACACAGGTAGTAGTCCGTCTTTGATTCGGTTTACCTACCAGAGATGACCCCTAAAAATGTATGAAGACATTGAAGACAATGGTGGTTCATGAAGACATTCACTTGAAGATAATGACGTGTGAAGACATTCACTTGAAGACTATGGAGTGCAAAGACATAGTTTCTTTTGTAGTTTCCTTTTCTTCTTTATTGAGTCATAGGAACCACCGAACTATTAAGTGGGGTCCAAGTGAACAAAGTCAGAAGACTGACATGATGCTCAACCCAAATCCTATGTCTTCGAGTGAAGACAATGAGAGCAAATCTTATCCAGAGTTGGATGAGTCAGCCTTGCTTGTAGCCCAAGCCAAGCTGCCGCTTGTATTTGAATCCGGCCGTTGGACACGTGTCGGTTCCTTAGTGACCCAGGGTCATTTTGGACATATCATGTCGGGTTGCCTCCTGGCTGTAAATAGCCCACCCCCTACACCATAAATTTGGGGCTGCTTAGAGTTAGTGCATGGCTTTTGAAGTTTGAGAGCAACCCACCTCTGAAGCCTTTGAGAGAGCGATCCTTGCGAGGACAAAGCCCAAAACACCCAGAGCCAAAGAGTGTTAGGCATCATTGAAGTCTTTCTACCCTTGTGACCTGAAGACTTGTTACACTTGAGGACTGTGTATCCTCCAGCCGGTTAGGCGTCATGTTCTGAGGATCCAAGAGTCATTGTGGATCGCCGGTGAACGGAGTGTGTGAAGGTTTGGAAGTCTACCTTGTAGACTTACCAGAGTGATTGGGTGAGGACTGGGTGTCCTTAGCTCAAGGGGAATAAGGTGAAGTCATGGTCTTCTGAGTTCAATCTCAGCCTCCCTAATCAGACATATAGTTGCCACAGCAACTGGAACTGGTCTACCAAACCCTTGTCTTCACCAAGCTACTGGTTCTATCCCCCACCTCCTTTACATTTTAGTTTGTCTTCGTGAAGTCATTGCTTGCTTGACTGATTTGTTTGACTTCATTCTGTCTTCCATTCCGATTTGTACTACCTAGCTGCTATCATTCCTCGTGCTTTCATTACTATGCTTACTTGACTATGGTCTGTCTAGAGTAGTTTATCTTCCACTGCATATCTGATCAGGACATCAATACCATTGTTGCACCCACAGCCCCTACTGCTACATATACTGGACCAATTACTAGAGCTCCCGCACGCCAATTAATTTTTTAGGTACTTTTGTTTCTTGGTAATGATTCTAATGTTCATGAGAATATGATGCTGCCTAAATTGGATACATTTGTTTTGCTTACAAATGAAGGGCCTGGCATGGATAAGAGGGATGAACACTGGAGCAAGACCAAGCATGGAGATGATGGCATGCGCAAGGGGAACAAGAGCGGAGTTACAAGTGATGATTTCAAGACTTTGAAGCCACCATAATGAGTGCATGAAGCCTTGGAAGAAATATACAAGATGCCACTTCATAAACTTCGTCCAGAGGCTATTCTAGGTGCTGCGTCACCTTATTATTGGGCCAGGCCCATGTAATTTCGAAATACATAAGTATAGGCTGTTTTTAGAGTCCGTATGTGTGGGGAAACAAGAGATAGGGTTGGTTTCGGACCCCTTCCCCAAGGGCCACGAAATTCCACCCTCTTCCTCCATATATACAGCCCTTAGGGCACCGTTTAGACTTTGGGTTTTGTTTAGATTAAAGTTCGCCATAGCTGCAACTTCGCGTACTTCGTTTGTGTTCAACGACCAGACAAAGGTGTCACAGAACCCCACCTTGATCAATAAAGCTTTCCTCTTATATTCGCAATATCCAGATTGCAATATTAGTTTCTTGCTTGTTCTTCGTTTGCTTGCAGGAAACAGACCTTCGTGGTCAGGTTGATCGTGCTCCGGCGTGGTCTGAGCCTTTGCATAGTCTTTTCAGTATTTTGCTTTGTTGAATTTGCGGTTGCACCGTCGTGTAAAGTTGCTGGTCTTAGCGTCTAGTTTCCCTTAGAGTTTCGAGTTCTGTTCACAAGTTGTCACGCCGTCGCCACACCATCGTCATCGCTCCTGCCATATACCACCACCACCAACTTATTCCTTACCGCTGCCATATACATCCGCCTGTCCACCACCAATCCGATCCACATATACAACCAATCCGAGTCATATATACTTCCCCCTGTCCACCACCAATCCGAGTTCACATATACATCCGCCTGTCTACCACCCATCCGAGTCCACATATACATCTACCGTACACCACCAATCCGAGTCCTTTCCATATTAGGTTTGTTTTCGAGATACTTTTATTTTCCGATTCGTGTTTCCTTGCCTAAGTAGGTTTCGGAAAAAAAAAATCGGCGACCAAAAATATTTTTCCCTATCATATTTTTAGACTTTTCTGAGTCTTTTGAGCAACATGCCATCATAGTGATTTTTTGTCGCACTTTTTCGTCGTCGCTGCCCTGATTTCCAAAAAAAACAATAGTCAAAAAATTTCGTGCCCATCCTGTCATTTTGACCCGGGAAGAGTTTTGAGACACTCGCCATTATAGTGATTTTTCGCAAAAAAACAGGAGTGCAAAAAAAAAAACAGAGCAAAAAAATCCAGAGTGTGCTTTTCCCATGTTTACGTGCAGCGCCGTGATTTTGTTCGTGTTCTAGGCTCGCGTCTCAAGTACGGTCTAGCCTAGGACCAGCACAGTACGTCGTTGAGCGTTTATTTAATGTTGCATCTCTGAATTGATTATTGTTGACCGTTTTTGCTACCATATTATAAGCCTTCCTAGCTCCACATACATCTATGCCATGCGTTTGACTCTCCCTGGTAATCGCTCTATCCAAGCTTTGAGAGTTTTCACTACAACGGTTGCCAATCACCACCTGCTGCTTGGTAAGAACTGGTAAGAATTTGAGATTTGCTTGATGGATTTGTGACACCCACCACCACCACTTGTTAGTAGTATGTAGGATCATATTCTTGTGTGTTTCTATTGCTGCTAACCATGGCAGGATCACAAGCCGACGAGACTGACTAGGAGAACATGACGAATAAGGAGTTGCATGATAAATTTCAGCAAATGATGACTGAACAGGTGCAAGATGTGCTGAACAATTTTGAAGAGGCCATGGATAAGATAACTGGCTTTGAGAAGACGTTCGAAACAAAGCTCGATAACAAATTTAATGAAGTGCTTGCGCGTCTTCCACAACCACCACCGGCTGCACCTGCCGCACCTCTGCCACAACAACAACAACGACTACCTCCACATCGCAAAACAGCCCTACGCCGAGCAAGCCGTGTCCCTCTTGAGCCTGGCCAAACTATTGGTGCTGTTGTTGATACTTCTGTGGCTCCTGCTGCTGACGAGGAGGAGGATGATTATGCAGGAGATTACGAGGATGAAGTTGATCAAAATCTGAACTACGTGCAACCACTAGCACCCGGTCGTCCACATGCAAATAATCGCAATGGTAGGGCTGCATTACCAGCTCAGGTACGAGATCATGACCATCTTCCTAAACTGAAATTGAATATTCCACCATTTGAGGTTAGATATGTTCCTGATATATATGTTATTTGGGACTTAAAAACCGAACAACGTTTTACATGTTTAGAATATCCTGAGGAGAGACGTGTTGCTGCTGCACTTTGTGCTTTCACTAGTTTTGCTTGTGTGTGGTGGTCTGAACATCGCAGATTATATCCGAATAATATTCCAACTACTTGGGCTGCTTTGAAAACTGCTATGCGTACTCGTTGGGTTCCACCATATTATCAACGTGATTTACTTCAAAAATTGCAGCGTTTAAGACAAGGAAAAAATTCTGTATAGGAATCTTATCAGGAATTACAAAATGGCATGATTAGATGTGGTATTGTTGAGGATAATGAAGGTATGCTTGCACATTTTATGGGTGGATTAAATAGATAGATTCAGACCATTCTAGAGTATAAGGAGTATAATAATATCACTCGTTTATTCCATCTTGCTTGTAAGGCTGAACGTGAAGTGCAGGATCGATAGGCATTGGCGCGAACTAACTTTTCTGCAGGTCGACCATCATCATGGACACCACGTGCATCCTCTACTTCTACTGCACCACCATCACCTCCATCAGGTGCCACCTCCAACTGTGATACAAGAAAGCAGGCACAACCACCACTATCTGCCAAGAGCACACCTGTCGGGCCTGCACAGAGCTCTTCTTCTTCCATGGCATCAACAGGGCACACAAGTGATATTATTTGTCGTCGTTGTAAGGGAAGAGGTCATTATGCGAGAGAATGCAAATCTCAGCGTGTGATGATTGCTACTGAGGATGGTGGGTATGAGTCCGCTAGTGACTATGATGAGGAGACTTTGGCTCTTATTACACGTGAAGAACACGGTGGAGATGATTCTGATCAGGAGACGCAATAACATGGCTCCTGAAGATGCTGACAGGTATGAATGTTTGGTTGCTCAACGTGTTTTGAGTGTGCAGGTTACACAAGCTGAGCAAAATCAGAGGCATAATTTGTTCCATACAAACGGAGTTGTGAAGGAACGTTCTATTCGCGTCATCATAGATGGAGGGAGCTGCAACAACTTGGCTAGCATGGAGATGGTGGAGAAGCTATCTCTAACCACAAGACCACATCCACATCCTTACTACAACCAATGGTTCAACAACAGCAGCAATGTTAAGGTAACACGTACTGTTCGTGTGCATTTTAGTATCTCTACATATGCTGGTTATGTTGATAGTGATGTGGTACCTATGCAAGCATGTTCCTTATTACTTGGCAGACCATGGCAATTTGAAAAAAATGTTGTACACCATGGTAGAAACAATCAGTATACTCTTGTTCATAAGGATAAAAATATTACTTTGCTTCCTATGACTCCTGATTCCATTTTGAAAGATGATATTAATAGAGCTAATAAAGCAAAACAGGAGAAAAATAAGAGTGAAAATCAGATTGTGGCAAAAGAATTTGAGCAACAAATGAAGCCTAATAATAAACCATCTAGTGTTGCTTCTGAATTAAATTGAAAAGTGCATGTTTACTTGCCACCAAATCTGATATTGATGAGCTAGATTTTAGCAAATCTGTTTGCTATGCTTTTGTGTGCAAAGAGGCATTATTTTCATTCGAGGACGTGCCTTCCTCTTTGCCCCCTGCTATCACTAACATTTTGCAGGAGTTCGCTGACGTCTTCCCACAAGACATGCCACCAGGATTACCACCTATTCGAGGGATTGAGCATCAAATTGACTTAATTCCCGGTGCATCGCTACCCAACCGTGCACCATACCGTACCAATCCAGAGGAGACAAAGGAGATTATGCGTCAAGTATAGGAGCTGCTCAACAAAGGTTATACGCGAATCTCTTAGTCCTTGTGTTGTTCCTATTATACTAATGCCTAAGATGGTACGCCACGTATGTGTGTTGATTGTAGAGGCATTAATAATATTACTATTCGTTATCGTCATCCTATTCCTAGGCTAGATGATATGCTTGATGAATTGAGTGGCTCTACAATATTCTCCAAAGTTGATTTGCGTAGTGGATACCATCAAATTCGTGGGAGAAGAATGGAAAACAGCTTTTAAAACTAAGTTTGGTTTATATGAGTGGTTAGTCATGACTTTTGGGTTAACTAATGCACCTAGTACTTTCATGAGACTAATGAACGAAGTTTTACGTGCTTTCATTGGACGATTTGTGGTAGTCTATTTTGATGATATACTGATTTATAGCAACTCTTTGGAAGAACATTTGGAACATTTACGTGTTATTTTTATTGCTCTACGTGATGCACGTTTGTTTTGTAACCTTGTGAAGTGCACCTTTTGCACTGACTGAGTATCTTTTCTTGGCTATGTTGTTACTCCACGGGGAATTGAAGTTGATAAAGCCAAGATTGAAGCTATTGAGAGTTGGCCGGCAGCCCAAAACGATCACACAAGTGAGGAGTTTTCTTGGACTCGCTGGTTTCTATAGGCGTTTTGTGAGAGATTTTAGCACCATTGCTGCACCTCTCAATGAGCTTACAAAGAAGGATGTGCCTTTTGTTTGGGGTACCGCACAGGAAGAAGCCTTCACGGTATTAAAAGATAAGTTGACACATGCTCCTTTACTCCAACTTCCTGATTTTAATAAGACTTTTGAGCTTGAATGTGATGCTAGTGGAATTGGATTAGGAGGTGTGTTATTACAAGATGGCAAACCTGTTGCATACTTTTCTGAAAAATTGAGTGGGCCTAGTCTGAATTATTCTACTTATGATAAAGAATTATATGCTCTTGTTCGGACTTTAGAGACATGGCAACATTATTTATGGCCCCAAGAATTTGTTATACATTCTGATCATGAATCTTTGAAATATATTAAAAGTCAAGCTAAACTGAATCGTAGACATGCTAAATGGATTCAATTCATTGAGACTTTCCCTTATGTCATTAAACACAAGAAGGTTAAAGAAAATGTTATTGCTGATGCATTGTCTCGTTGCTATACTATGCTTTCACAACTTGACTTCAAAATATTTGGTTTGGAGACCATCAAAGATCAATATGTGCATGATGCTGATTTTAAAGATGTAATGCAGAATTGTAAAGAAGGAAGAACATGGAACAAGTTCGTTATTAATGATGGCTTTGTGTTCCGTGCTAACAAGCTATGCATTCCAGCTAGCTCTGTTCGTCTTTTGTTGTTGTAGGAGGCGCATGGAGGAGGATTAATGGGACACTTTGGAGTGAAGAAGACAGAGGACGTACTTGCTACACATTTCTTTTGGCCAAAGATGAGACGGGATGTTGAGCGTTTTGTTGCTCGCTGCACTACACGTCAAAAAGCTAAGTCACGACTCAATCCTCATGGTATATATATGCCTTTGCCTGTATCTAGTGTTCCTTGGGAGGATATATCTATGGACTTTGTTTTAGGTTTACCTCGAACAAAGAAGGGGAGGGATAGCATATTTGTTGTCGTGGATAGATTCTCGAAAATGGCACACTTTATACCATGTCATAAAAGCGATGTTGCTGTTAATGTTGCTGATTTGTTCTTTCGTGAAATAATTCGCTTGCATGGTGTGCCAAATACTATTGTTTCAGATCGTGATACTAAATTTCTTAGCCATTTTTGGAGATGTTTATGGGCTAAGTTGGGGACTAAAGTGCTTTTTAGTTCTACTTGTCACCCCCAAACTGATGGTCAAACTAAAGTAGTCAATAGAACATTGTCTACTATGCTTAGGGCTGTTTTTAAGAATAATAAGAAAATGTGGGAAGAATGCTTGCCTCATATTGAATTTTCTTATAATCGTTCGTTGCATTCTACTACTAAGATGTGCCCTTTTGAAATTGTGTATGGTTTCCTACCTCGTGCAGCCATTGATTTGTTGCCTCTACCATCTTTGGAGAAGGTTAATTTTGATGCTAAACAACGTGCTGAATTGATCTTAAAAATGCATGAGTTAACTAAGGAAAACATTGAGCGTATGAATGCTAAATATAAACTTGCTGGAGATAAGGGTAGAAAATGTGTTGTCTTTGCACCTGGTGGTCTTGTTTGGTTACATTTGCGTAAGGATAGATTTCCTGATTTGCGCAAATCAAAGCTAATGCCACGTGTTGATGGTCCATTTAAGGTGTTAGAGAAAATAAATGATAATGCATATAAACTTGAGCTGCCTGCAGATTTTGGGGTTAGTCCCACTTTTAACATTGCAGATTTGAAGCCCTATCTGGGTGTGGAAGATGAGCTTCCGTCGAGGACGACTTCATTTCAAGAAGGGGAGGATGATGAGGACATCAATACCATTGTTACACCCACAGCCCCTACTGCTACATATACTGGACCAATTACTAGAGCTCGCGCATGCCAATTAAAGTTTCAGGTACTTTCATTTCTTGGTAATGATTCTAATGTTCATGCGAATATGTTGCTGCCTAAATTGGATACATTTGTTTTGCTTACAAATGAAGGGCCTGGCATGGATAAGAGGGATGAACACTGGAGCAAGACCAAGCATGGAGAGGATGGCATGCGCAAGGGGAACAAGAACGTAGTTACAAGTGATGATTTCAGGACATTGAAGCCACCATAATGATTGCATGAAGCCTTGGACGAAATATACAAGATACCACTTCATAAATTTCGTCCAAAGGCTATTATAGGTGTTGCGTCACCTTATTATTGGGCCAGGCCCATGTAATTTCAAAATACATAAGTATAGGCTGTTTTTAGAGTCCGTATGTGTGGGGAAACAAGAGATAGGGTTGGTTTGGGACCCCTTCCCCAAGGGCCACGAAATTCCCCCCTCTTCCTCCATATATACAGCCCTTAGGGCACCGTTTAGACTTTGGGTTTTGTTTAGATTAAAGTTCGCCATAGCTGCAACTTCGCGTACTTCGTTTGTCTTCAACGACCAGACAAAGGCGTCACAGAACCCTTGATCAATAAAGCTTTCCTCTTATGTTCACAATATCCAGATTGCAATCTTAGTTTCTTGCTTGTTCTTTGTTTGCCTGCCGGAAACAGACCTTCGTGGTCAGGTTGTTCGTGCTCCGGCGTGGTCAATAACCTCTTGGAGTTGGTTTAGCGATTGCTAAGGCGCGACGTCCTCCCACGTTCGTAGTCGGATCGTCAAAGTCGACTTCCTCCAAACCGATAGCCACCATCTCATCGAAAGACGGGACACCTTTGCCTCTATCAATATCATATAGGTTCAATTTGATTGTTCATCTTCAAAGACCTCGTGTTTTGAAGACTTCCATAAAAATCGCCTATTCACCCCCCTCTAGTCGATAACTAGCACTTTCAATTGTTATCAGAGAAAGGTGCTCCCTTGTTCTGTGTGATTCGGGTTAACCACCTGGAGTTTCAATGTCGACTGCAGGGATAATCAAGGTGTTCGCTGCGTGCCCCGTCTTGGATGGCACTGATTACCCCTACTGGAAGAATAAGATGCACATGCATCTTGAAGCCATTGACATCAACCTCTGGTAAGTCGTCAAGACTGGCGTTCCTAAGGTCGGTGAAGGTGTCACCGCTCCTGATGTCAAGAGGTTCGCGCAACTGGACTCAACCGCCGAGAACATCATCTGTGGTCATCTGACCAAAGGACAGTATGGCCGTGTGAGTGCTCTGGAACTGCGAAGCTAGTCTAGGACTAGCTGTCCAAGGTCAACAAAGGCGTCTCAACTCAGAGAGACAACCGCTTCAAGAGAAATGACAATGAGAATGTCCAGCTCACGTTCGATCGCCTCACTGATATCACAAATGAGCTTTGTGCACTCGGTGCCACTGAGATCACCAAGCATGAAATTGTGAAGAAGCTACTGAGATCAATTGACAACTCATTTGACACTTTGGCCCTGATGATTCAATAACGCCCTAACTTCACAGATCTCGATCCGTCTGACATACTTGAGAGGCTCAACACACATGAGTTCCAGCTGTCTGAGAAGAGAGATATCTATGGCTGATCGCATGCTTTGAAGGCAAAAGTTGTTTCCTCATCTGAAGAAGAATCTAACTGCAGTTCTGATGATCCTGAAGATATTTGCAAAGACAATGCTTGTGAGAAAGTTCAGAAGTTCTCCAAGAAGAATCGCTTCGAAAAGTCTTCAAGATCCAGTTCCAAGAATGATGACGTGACTATAAGAAGAGAACATGCCATAAATGCAAGAAGCCAGGTCACTACATATCTGAATGTCCTCAATGGGACAAGGAAGCCAAGAAAAATAAGAAGAGCAAGGAATATGATTTTGACGACAAGAAGAAGAAGAAATCTTCAAAGTCTTCTTCAAATTCTTCATCAAAGTCTTCGTCTTATAAGAAGAGCTTGATAGAGGCAAAGGTGTCCCGTCTTTCGATGAGATGATGAATATCGCTTTGATGGAAGTCGACTTTGACGATCCGACTACGAACGTGCGAGGACGTCGCGCCTTAGCAATCGCTAAACCAACTCCGAAAGGTTATCGACCACGCCGGAGCACGATCAACCTGACCACGAGGGTCTGTTTCCTGCGAGCAAACGAAGAACAGGCAAGAAACTGAGATTGCAATCTGGATATTGCGAATATAAGATGAAAGCTTTATTGATCAAGGTGGGGTTCTGTGACGCCTTTGTCTGGTCGCTGAACACAAACGAAGTACGCGAAGTTGCAGCTATGGCGAACTTTTAATCTAAACAAAACCCAAAGTCTAAACGACGCCCTAAGGGCTGTATATATGGAGGAAGAGGGGGGGGAACTTCGTGGCCCTTGAGGAAGGGGTCCGAAACCAACCCTATCTCTTGTTTCCCCACACATACGGACTCTAAAAACA
>NC_057802.1:234206831-234263458 GCF_018294505.1 Triticum aestivum | reverse complement strand
TCCGAGACCTACTCAGGCAAGGAAACACGAAACGGAAAATATATGGATCTCTAAAACAAACCGACTATGAAGAGAACTCGGATTGGTGGTGGATATATGGCGGTAGTATATGGCAGCGGTGGTGGTATATGGCAGCGGTGGTGGTATATGGATACGGATTCAAAGCGGTGGCGGATAAGCAATGGTGGTAGATGGCAAGGCGAGGATGATGGTGCGGCGGCGGCGTGACAACTTATGACCAGAACTCGAAACTCTAAAAGACTAGACTCTAAGACCAGCAACTTGACACGACGATGCAACCGCAAATTCAACAAAGCAAAAACCCTAAAAAGATTATGCAAAGGCTCAGATTGGTTCGGAGATGATGAACTAACCCTAATTTTTTTTGTGGCTTTTTCGTGGACTGTAGGTATGAAGAACAGACTCGATCTAAACTACGAAAAACTGTAAAATCTCACCGAGCAACCTGGAACTCTGATACCACTTGATAGAGGCAAAGGTGTCCCGTCTTTCGATGAGATGATGAATATCGCTTTGATGGAAGTCGACTTTGACGATCCGACTACGAACGTGCGAGGACGTCGCGCCTTAGCAATCGCTAAACCAACTCCGAAAGGTTATCGACCACGCCGGAGCACGATCAACCTGACCACGAGGGTCTGTTTCCTGCGAGCAAACGAAGAACAGGCAAGAAACTGAGATTGCAATCTGGATATTGCGAATATAAGATGAAAGCTTTATTGATCAAGGTGGGGTTCTGTGACGCCTTTGTCTGGTCGCTGAACACAAACGAAGTACGCGAAGTTGCAGCTATGGCGAACTTTTAATCTAAACAAAACCCAAAGTCTAAACGACGCCCTAAGGGCTGTATATATGGAGGAAGAGGGGGGGGAACTTCGTGGCCCTTGAGGAAGGGGTCCGAAACCAACCCTATCTCTTGTTTCCCCACACATACGGACTCTAAAAACAGCCTATACTTATGTATTTCGAAATTACATGGGCCTGGCCCAATAATAAGGTGACGCAGCACCTAGAATAGCCTCTGGATGAAAGTTATGAAGTAGCATCTTGTATATTTCGTCCAAGGCTTCATGCACGCATTATGGTGGCTTCAACGTCCTGAAATCATCACTTGTAACTCCGTTCTTGTTCCCCATGCGCATGCCATCATCTCCATGCTTGTTCTTGCTCCAATGTTCATCCTTCTCAAAGCTAGGCCCTTCATTTGTAAGCAAAACAAATGTATCCAATTTAGGCAGCATCATATTCTCATGAACATTAGAATCATTAGCAAGAAACGAAAGTACCTGGTAATTTAATTGGCGTGCGCGAGCTCTAGTAATTGGTCCAGTATGTATAGCAGCAGGGACTGTGGGTGTAATAATTGTATTGATGTCCTCATCATCCTCCCCTTCGTGAAATGAAGTCGTCCTCGACGGAAGCTCATCTTCCTCACCCAAATAAGGCTTCAAATCTGCAATATTAAAAGTGGGACTAACCCCAAAATCTGCAGGCAGCTCAAGTTTATATGCATTATCATTTATTTTCTCTAACACCTTAAAAGGACCATCAGCACGTGGCATTAGCTTTGATTTGCGCAAATCAGGAAATCTATCCTTACGCAAATGTAACCAAACAAGATCTCCAGGTGCAAACACAACATGTTTTCTACCCTTATCTCCAGCAAGTTTATATTTAGCATTCATACGCTCAATGTTTTCCTTAGTTAACTCATGCATTTTTAAGATCAATTCAGCACGTTGTTTAGCATCAAAATTAACCTTCTCCGAAGATGGAAGAGGCAACAAATCAATAGGTGCACGAGGTAGGAAACCATACACAATTTCAAAGGGGCACATCTTAGTAGTAGAATGCAATGAACGATTATAAGCAAACTCAATATGAGGCAAGCATTCTTCCCACATTTTCTTATTATTCTTCAAAACAGCCCTAAGCATAGTAGACAATGTTCTATTGACTACTTCAGTTTGTCCATCAGTTTGGGGGTGACAAGTAGTACTAAAAAGCAGTTTAGTCCCCAACTTAGCCCATAAACATCTCCAAAAGTGGCTAAGAAATTTAGTATCACGATCGGAAACAATAGTATTTGGCACACCATGCAAGCGAATAATTTCACGAAAGAACAAATCAGCAACATTAACAGCATCATCGCTTTTATGACATGGTATAAAGTGTGCCATTTTCGAGAATCTATCCACGACAACAAATATGCTATCCCTCCCCTTCTTTGTTCGAGGTAAACCTAAAACAAAGTCCATAGATATATCCTCCCAAGGAACACTAGGTACAGGCAAAGGCATATATAAACCATGAGGATTGAGTCGTGACTTAGCTTTTTGACATGTAGTGCAGCGAGCAACAAAACGCTCAACATCCCGTCTCATCTTTGGCCAAAAGAAATGTGTAGCAAGTACGTCCTCTGTCTTCTTCACGCCAAAGTGTCCCATTAATCCTCCGCCATGCGCCTCCTGATGAGGACATCAATACAATTATTACACCCACAGTCCCTACTGCTATACATACTGGACCAATTACTAGAGCTCGCGCACGCCAATTAAATTACCAGGTACTTTCGTTTCTTGCTAATGATTCTAATGTTCATGAGAATATGATGCTGCCTAAATTGGATACATTTGTTTTGCTTACAAATGAAGGGCCTAGCTTTGAGAAGGATGAACATTGGAGCAAGAACAAGCATGGAGATGATGGCATGCGCATGGGGAACAAGAACGGAGTTACAAGTGATGATTTCAGGACGTTGAAGCCACCATAATGCGTGCATGAAGCCTTGGACGAAATATACAAGATGCTACTTCATAACTTTCGTCCAGAGGCTATTCTAGGTGCTGCGTCACCTTATTATTGGGCCAGGCCCATGTAATTTCGAAATACATAAGTATAGGCTGTTTTTAGAGTCCGTATGTGTGGGAAAACAAGAGATAGGGTTGGTTTCGGACCCCTTCCTCAAGGGCCACGAAGTTCCCCCCCCTCTTCCTCCATATATACAGCCCTTAGGGCGTCGTTTAGACTTTGGGTTTTGTTTAGATTAAAAGTTCGCCATAGCTGCAACTTCGCGTACTTCGTTTGTGTTCAGCGACCAGACAAAGGCGTCACAGAACCCCACCTTGATCAATAAAGCTTTCATCTTATATTCGCAATATCCAGATTGCAATCTCAGTTTCTTGCCTGTTCTTCGTTTGCTCGCAGGAAACAGACCCTCGTGGTCAGGTTGATCGTGCTCCGGCGTGGTCGATAACCTCTCGGAGTTGGTTTAGCGATTGCTAAGGCGCGACGTCCTCGCACGTTCGTAGTCGGATCGTCAAAGTCGACTTCCATCAAAGCGATATTCATCATCTCATCGAAAGACGGGACACCTTTGCCTCTATCAGATTGGTGGTGGATATATGGCGGTAGTATATGGCAGCGGTGGTGGTATATGGATACGGATTCAAAGCGGTGGCGGATAAGCAATGGTGGTAGATGGCAAGGCGATGATGATGGTGCGGCGGCGGCGTGACAACTTATGACCAGAACTCGAAACTCTAAAAGACTAGACTCTAAGACCAGCAACTTGACACGACGATGCAACCGCAAATTCAACAAAGCAAAAACCCTAAAAAGATTATGCAAAGGCTCAGATTGGTTCGGATATGAGGAACTAACCCTAATTTTTTTTTGTGGCTTTTTCGTGGACTGTAGGTATGAAGAACAGACTCGATCTAAACTACGAAAAACTGTAAAATCTCACCGAGCAACCTGGAAATCTGATACCACTTGATAGAGGCAAAGGTGTCCCGTCTTTCGATGAGATGATGAATATCGCTTTGATGGAAGTCGACTTTGACGATCCGACTACGAACGTGCGAGGACGTCGCGCCTTAGCAATCGCTAAACCAACTCCGAGAGGTTATCGACCACGCCGGAGCACGATCAACCTGACCACGAGGGTCTGTTTCCTGCGAGCAAACGAAGAACAGGCAAGAAACTGAGATTGCAATCTGGATATTGCGAATATAAGATGAAAGCTTTATTGATCAAGGTGGGGTTCTGTGACGCCTTTGTCTGGTCGCTGAACACAAACGAAGTACGCGAAGTTGCAGCTATGGAGAACTTTTAATCTAAACAAAACCCAAAGTCTAAACGATGCCCTAAGGGCTGTATATATGGAGGAAGAGGGGGGAATTTCGTGGCCCTTGAGGAAGGGGTCCGAAACCAACCCTATCTCTTGTTTCCCCACACATACGGACTCTAAAAACAGCCTATACTTATGTATTTCGAAATTACATGGGCCTGGCCCAATAATAAGGTGACGCAGCACCTAGAATAGCCTCTGGACGAAAGTTATGAAGTAGCATCTTGTATATTTCGTCCAAGGCTTCATGCACGCATTATGGTGGCTTCAACGTCCTGAAATCATCACTTGTAACTCCGTTCTTGTTCCCCATGCGCATGCCATCATCTCCATGCTTGTTCTTGCTCCAATGTTCATCCTTCTCAAAGCTAGGCCCTTCATTTGTAAGCAAAACAAATGTATCCAATTTAGGCAGCATCATATTCTCATGAACATTAGAATCATTAGCAAGAAACGAAAGTACCTGGTAATTTAATTGGCGTGCGCGAGCTCTAGTAATTGGTCCAGTATGTATAGCAGCAGGGCCTGTGGGTGTAATAATTGTATTGATGTCCTCATCAGAGCTCATCTGGCAAGGCTCGTGCATTCATTGGAAAGGACAGGATTTAGAGGAGGAGTTTGCTTCTAAGGAGGCAGAGGTGGAGTCTGAGGAGGAGTCTGATTCAGGTGTGGCAAGCCCGGCTCTAGCTTCGGCATTCGTCGCCAAGTCCTTCTTCAACACTTAAGACAATGGTCACGCCGCCGACGCTGAAGTCGATGATGAGGACAACTCTTCTCCGACCTACTGCTTCATGGCACGAGGTGACAAGGTAAACTCACGAGATTCTTATTTTCAAATCTCCAGTGAAGATCACTCTGAATGTGAATCCAAACCAAGCTATAAGACTCTTGCTAAAATTGCAACTGAACAACAAACTACTATGGAACACATTCAAAAATTGCTAGACAAAAGCGATGACCTGTTGGACGAGGAAATGCATCGAACTCAGTCCTTAATCGAAGAAATAAAAAATTGTCGCGTTAAGTACGAAGAACTTGAAAGTCGTCATGAAACCCTCTCAGCCACTCATGAGAAGCTTTCCTATGGTTATGTTCAAAGGAAGCAAGATCTAGAGAAACTGAGAGCATCTCATGAAGATCTTCAACACATCAGTTCTGCTCAGGAAGATTTTGTGCCACCATGTTTAAAATGCCTTGAGCATGACAATGTTGTCTCTATTGCTGAATGTTCTACTACCTCTGATGTTGCAATATCTTCAACTTCTGATGTGGTAACTAACACCTCTTCTGAGGATACCACTACTATTGTTGATGAGAATGCCAGGTTGAAGACATTGCTTGAAATGGGCATGTACAAAAGCCTCAAAGGGCATCAGACACTATGTGATGTCCTCAAGAAACAGATTTTGAACCGAAACCCTAGGAAAGAGAGTGTTGGTTTCGAGAGGAAAACAAATGTTGATGGTTCATACTGGAAGCCTGAGCAGTACCCCAAAACCACATGGGTTGCTGCCAAGGGTCCTTCAGTAGATCCATCTACTTTATTTGGCTTCACTTGTTCTAACCCCATTATCATTGATGAGTCCTTTGACTCCAATTATAAGCTATTTAAGAATCAGAATTGTGAAGTGTTTGCCAGGTTTATTGGTACTAACTACAGGAATGGGCCACCTTTGAAGAAGATCTGGGTACCTACAAGTTGTCTTGAGAAGCTTCCTGTGAATGTCATCATGACACCACCAGGGAAGAAGACAAACCCCAGACCAAAGGCTTCATATGGCCCAAAGGCTTCATACAGACAGAGGACCTCACAAGGTCACCCTAACGCCAATGTTTTGGAGGGAAATTATCATCGGACTCATGAATATGAGCGTGTTTCATCTAACTGCTATGTTCACAGATCAAAGAACTTTTTTGCATATTCTTTTGAGTGCTATTCACCTCCTGCAAAACTATTTGCTAGATCACCAAAGCCAAAGTTCTCAGATGCTGCACTTAGACTTATTGCTTCTAAGCCACCCCTTAAGATGTGGGTGGTTAAGAAGAATTAACCTCTCTTGTAGGGAAAGGTCTCCAGCCGGAAATCACTAACTTCAAAAGACAATGTTGGGGACCTAAAACATCTTGTGGGACACAAGATAAAGTGCCAAAATGGTCTTACCATTTATTTTGTCCCTGGGTTTCTTGATGAGCATCCTATCTTACCATCCAAGAATCTTAACGTTGATAGTATGCTTGTTCGTTACATGTTTGTTCTTCACAATACTCTTGGTGAAGCCTATCCCGCTAACTGCACTGTCGGGTACGAATCCAAAAGCTACTGAGTGGATAATGGACAGTGGATGCACTAACCACATGACTGGTGATCAAAGTTTTCTCATGGATTCAACCCTACGTCCATCTACTAAAAGCCACATCACGTTCGCTGACATTGGTAAAAGCAAGGTATTGGGCCTAGGTAGAGTTGCTATCTCAAAGGATCCACACATGGATAAAGTGATGCTTGTTAACCTAGGTATTGGGCCTAGTTAGAGTTGCTATCTCAAAGGATCAACACATGGATAAAGTGATGCTTGTTAACCTAGGTATTGGGCCTAGGTAGAGTTTTCCCTTGGATACAACTTAATGTCTGTCTCAATCCTTTGTGATCTGAACATGATTGTGATATTTGGAAATATCGTTGCCTTGTGCTTATGGAATCTGACAAATCTCTAGTCTTCGAAGGTTATCGAAGAGGTGATCTGTATATGGTAGATTTCTCCACAGGACCACAACTTGACGTATGTCTTCTAGCAAAAGCTTCAGAGTGTTGGCTTTGGCATCGAAGGCTAGGACATGCGGGCATCAGGAACTTGCACAGTCTCATGAAGAAGAATATTATTGGCGTCGATGGTGTCAAGTTCAAGAAGGATCGTCTATGTGGTGCTTGTTAATCCAGGAAGATGAGGGCCAAGCATCCCTCAAAGACAATCATGACTACATCACGCCCCTTCGAGCTGCTACACATGGACTTATTTGGCCCTACTCACTACTCTACCCTTACTACCAATGCACATCTTTATGGCTTCATTATTGTTCATGATTATTCGAGATACACCTGGGGGCACATAATTCTCTATAAGACTGAAGTGTGGGATGTCTTCAGATGATTCGCCAATTGCGCCATGACGAACTATGGTGTCAAAATCAAGCACATCAGGAGTGACAATGGCATGGAATTCAAGAACACTGGCCTCGACACTTATCTTGATACATTGGGCATCACTCATGAGCTCTCTGCTCCATACACACCTCAGCAGAATGGCGTTGTGGAGCGCAAGAACAGGACCCTATTGAGATGGCACGTACGATACTGGATGAGTACAAGACTCTAAGAAAGTTCTGGCCTGAAGCCATTGATACAGCATGCCATATCATCAACAGAGTTTATCTGCACAAATTCTCAAGAAGACATGATGAGGACATGACTACCTTGGATACGACCAAAAATATTTCATACATGAATACTTGTTAGGTGATTTCTGGTGCAAACTATTCAATAATCTATTTGTGTTATCCAGAACAAAAATACTTCACACACTTTTGTGTTTTGTCTAATTGCAGGTGTATGGGACATTTGTACAATCCACATATGAAGATAAGGGAAAGGAGAAGTTTAGGTTCTGTTCAAAAAGTCCTCTCACGTCACTTTTTGGCCAAGAGAAGATAGAGTCCAAGTCTCTCACGTTCTGGATTCAGATTCGGACTACACACACATACCTGACTCAAAACGCCAACAACTTTTTCATACGGACTCCAAATTGGGTGATTCTTTTTTTGTTGGAAAGTAGATTTCGTGCTCTTTCGAAACCAATTTGATTCACCATCAAATCCATCCGGAGCATTGATATATCAACGAAACAATATGACGCTGCACCAGAATCTGAGTCAAACAACAAGTCCAAAGGTGTTGCATCACCTCCACTTGGGCCCATGAGCCTTGTACGACCTAGGGTTAGTTTTAGGCTGCCTTGGGATGCCCTTCCACCTCCTTGGCCGTCACCCCTTGCTCCTATATAAGTAGATCCGTCTAGTAGCTTTTTCCTTGGGATTTGTTTACTTAAAAGTTAGCCATTGCAACTTCGTGTACTTCGTTTGTGTCCAACGACCAGACCAAGACCACTTCTGGATCCCCACTATTATCAATACTTCATATATATTCGCAATATTCAGATTCCTTTATCATATTCTTGCTTGTTCTTCGATTGCTTGCAGGAATAGACCTTTGTGGTCAGGTTGATCATGCTCCGGCGTGGTCAATAACCTCTCGGAGTTGATTTAGCGATTGCTAAGGCACAACGTCGTGCATGTTTGTAGTCGGATCGTCAAAGTCATCTCCACCAAATTGATAGTTATCATCTCATCGAAAGATCGGGACACCCTCGCCTCTATCAAGTGGTATCAGTTTTCAGGTTGCTCGGTGAGAATTTCCAGTTGTCCCTAGATTAGATTTACTTTCTTCCCTATTGTCCAAGAAAAAGCCACAAAAAAATTAGATCTATTCATCCTTTGTCCTAGCCAGTCTGAGCCTTTGCAATTTTCTTTTCATTTTTTTCATTATTGAATAATCGGTTGCATCGTCGTGTCGAGTTGCTGGTCTTAGTGTCTTGTTCGTTTAGAGTTTCGAGTTCTGTTCACATTAGTCACGTGGCGCTGCATCGTTATCTCTTCCGCTGTCCACCACACCATCCGTCAATTTCCACCACGTGCTACCCATAGTTCATTGTCATAATCATAGTTGAGGTCGTTCACATCTTCGCTTGATCCAATCTGCATCTTATCTAGTTTGTCTTGGAAAGAGAGAGAGAAAAAAAGGCAAAGAGAAAAAAAAGAGAAAAAAAGTTAAAAAAAGTCAGAGAAAAAAAGGAGAGAAAGAAAAAGAAAAAAAGTGAGAGAAAGAAAAAAGAGAATAAAAAAAAGAAATTTCGGATCTATCTAGAATCAATCTCGTACCTGAATTCGGATTGGAATATGTTTTGCGTAGTGTTCAGTAAAACAGGCATATCTTTTTCATACGAAGTCCATTTTGGCTCCACAAGTACTCAAATCAAAGCTAGCAACAAGACGCATCTGAATAGTTGCAAAAGCTTATTCAATATTTGGCGTCTCAAAATTGGCTTCTAAATAGGTCTTTTTGCCCTCCGAAGTTCGCGCATATAGTTTGTTCCAGTTTTTCAGCCCAGTTTTAGAATTCTTTGACTCCTCATATCAATTCGGAATTGAGTGGTTCTTTTTGCATTGGAAAGCTTGAGTTAGTAGCATTCTTTGAAAAAAGTTATCAGAAAATTGGCTCAAACTTTTCAAAAGGAAAGTTGGAGAGAGAGTTGTTGTATATCTTGCTTGGCAGTTGTTTTCCATCATTATCTTTACTGCCGTTGTGATCTTCACTTATATCTTGCTGTCCAGAGCTACTTAGTATCCTTCATTGATACTAGTTGTTCTACGCCGTGACCTCATTAGTGTTCTAGGCTCGCGTCTCTAGTCGGGTCTAGCCTAGGACCAGCACAGTACCGTCGTTGAGCGTTTATTCAACATTGCATATTTGAATTGATTATTGCTAATCTTTTGCTACCATATATAGCCAACCCAACTCCACATATTTCTACACCGTGTATACGTACATTCCCCTGGCAATCACTTTACACAATCTTCGGAGTATTTTGACACCGCAAGGTTGCCTGTCACCACCTGCCGCATGGTAAGAACTTGTAAGATATTGATATTTGCTTCACTGTGAGCACTTTAGAACCACATCCCAGTATTTTATAGGAACATTATTCTCAAATTTTATTTATTGTTTCTACTAATCATGACCGGTTCGAGAGATAGAAGTTATTGGACAACGGACACATCTTCACCATCACGAGAGTTGGGACAACACACACAAGCACATAGTCAGGTTATCTCTTTACCGTCATTTGAGGGTAGATATAATCCTGCTATTTATCTAGATTGGGAGCTTGAAGTAGAACAAGTTTTTAGTCACCATGACTGATGCGGAGCATCCTACGATCATCCCCATGTACACTACGACGAGACCTCAACCATACACAATTGGACACAAGGTGAACTCGCTCCTTTCCGAATCGTCCCTTTCCGCATATAAGACATGGATGCTACTTCAAGCCCGGACCTTGTGCATACTCAGGAACACCCGAGGAGACCAAGGAGAACCCAAGGACCAAGGCCAAGTGTGCACGGGAGCGAAGGAAGGAGAAGGAAGAACAACCAGCTGCTACAGCAGCCAGACATCCAGCCCTGGCCCGGACATCCGGCCCCTGAAGATGTCAACAACAGCAGCAGCCCAGCAACCGAAGTGCTACAGGGCCCGGACATCTGGCCAAGCCCCAGACATCCGGCCCATCCCGCAAGCCCGAAGATCCGGCCCCGGCCCGGACATCTGGCACCCTATCACAGAAGCTGGACCCTGCCAGCCCGGACATCCCGCCCATCGCGAAGCCCCGGACATTCGGCCCGACGCCCAGACATCCGGCCTCCCCTGCCTGCGTGCAGCGCATCTGGGCCGAGGCCCATGTACCCCTTCGTCCCTTAGACTATATATACTCCCCCAACTCCTCCTAGCTTGGGTTAGCATTTGTTTAGCTCATATGTCAGATGGAGCTTTGCTCCTCCATACGGATCTGCTCCTTCAGAGAGACTGCGGCCCCTCTACGGAGAAGATCCACGTTGGATTCAAGACCCCCTCTTGGGTGGCCCCATCAAGACCTCCTCTCGGAGAAGAACCGGTTACCCTATTTATCGTCCCTTGTTGACTTTGGATCGTGTATCCCTTTGTGTTTCGTGGATCTAGCACATGTGTAATCGCATCTTGTTGGTTTGAGTGTTTCCTCTCGTTTTCCCTCGTGTTTCCCCTCATGTTCTTCATGTTTCTTGTTGGGATCCGCTCCTTTCATGAAAGATCGGGCATCTAGGGTTCCACCCTACATCATCTTGGATCAGATCCAGCTTGTCTCATGATATCATCTTGGTATCATGAGCCACGTTGATCCTGATTTCGGAGCCTCCGCTCTTTGTTTTCTAGCCTTCTTTTGCTTGATTTCGTCCTAAATTCGAAAATCCCCATCAAAAATAGCCCCCAATTTTTTTTGTGATTTGCTAGTTTGATGATGTTCTGTTGATTTTGATCCGTGGATTCGTTCTGTCTTGAGTATATCTATCTTTTCCCCAAGTTTCCCCACTTTCCATCACGAAATCTCCGCAATTTTGCCCCCGAAATCATCAATTTCCGCCCCCAAAATCGAGTTACTCGAGTTCAACCTCGGATTTGGAGCCCGGACATCCGGCTCCTGGAGCGCATTTTCGCGCGCGGTCCTGGACATCAGGTCCCGGAAATCCGGCCCGAGCCCTGGATGTCCGGCCCCTGTAACTTTAGCCTTTCCCATTTCACCGTTTTGACCATAACTAATTCATCCGGAGTCCAATTTTGATGTTCTTTAGCTCGTTTTCAAGCTATTGACATCCCCCATCCCACAAAAATAGTAACATCACCATTTTACTCCATCAAATTTTTGGAACTTTGGCATCTTTGCCTAGGGCTTCCACCTTATCTTCCGCATAACCACCGCCGACTTCCGCAACCTAACCTATTTTGTTACCCTTAGCACTTGTGGTTGTTTGAGTTGTGATTCGAGTCTCCTAAGGTGTTTAGGCTACTTAGGGATGGTTGCTTCTTCATCAACCACCACCATAACTTCCGCATAGGCTTACCCACCATACAGTTCCGCCACCCCAACTTAACCCAATTTTGTTTGTGTTGTGAGTTGTGTCTCCTAAGGTGTTTCGGCTACTTAGGGACCGTTCTTCCAACTCCGACATTGTGTATAGTCTTCCACCTTACCCTCCACTTCCGCATTGCGTACTCCAAAACCCATCATTGCATTTTCGCAATCCCATTGATCATCCGCAAAACCACCACTGCTTTCCGCTACCACCATTTGACAATTGACATTTGAGATTTTGAGTTTGCGGTTTTTCTTTTTCCTAAGGTGTTTCGGCTAATTAGGAATGGTTCTACATCAAGAACACCGCCACTCATCATCGCCAAGGACGGTAACCTCAACGACACCATTGTATATTCCCCTTGCAATTGCGTTGATAACCCCTAGCCCATTTTGCGTCACTTGCCTATCGAGACTAGCCATTTGAGTATTGCCGGCAACGTTACTTGTGCACATTAGTGATCTACACCTTCCATTGCATACATACCATTCATTCCTATTGGTCTACTTGTTTCACTTGCGAATTTGTGAATCTCTTTCAACATTATTGACTCTTGCTAACATTTTGCATCCAATTTTGTGCCACTATCCTCACCGAGCTCCACCATAAAACTCACTTGTGTAGGTGTGAGATATTGACAAGATCGGTACCAATTGTGCTATTTCCTTGTTAAATTATTGAGTGATCATTGATCCATCTTCAACATCGGTCAAGGTATATTTGGTATAGTTCTTCTCTTTCTCCCACTCATATTTGCTCGAGTCTTGTGATGGATAAGAAAGTCATTTCATCTCCGGTCTTCGACAACAACAACGGCTAGAACAACTACATCACCAAATCGTCAATTTTTGGCCTACAACAACAAATGCAAGGCGCACATTCTACCTTGCGAAAGCACATCGAGAACCTTTCCATCGACATTCGTCACTCCGAAGCAAGGAAAAGGGACTACATCGACGGCAAGCTTTCTGCACAAAAGAAGGAGCAAGATGCAAGGATGGAGGAGATTCGAACCTTGTTGATCAACCATTCTTCCCCTTCATCATCCTCAAGGCGACGGCGAGCAAGTCGACCATCTTCGGACCGCCCAAGCAATACAAGCGCAAGTCGTCCACGTCCACATCTCCATGGCGACCACCATCACGTTCGTGATCCACATCGTCATGAAGGGCAAGTCACCTCCAAGCATCATGTGCACGACGACGATGAACGACATCTACTACGAGCTCATGTGCGACAACGACATCATCATCATGAAGATGCTCCAAATGCACAAACGTACATGTCCCAACAAGCCCTACTTCACGCCAAGTCCAAGCTTCATGAGCAAAAGAGAAGACCGCGAGACGAGCACCACCAAGACGGAGCTATGGCTACCACCACGACTTCTGCATCTTCGCCAAGTGCTATCAAGGCATCTTCGCCTTTGGACGTACAACATCTTCACCTACTTCCCACGAGTTCGCCTACATCGACATCTTCAACAACGAGGCGACCACCTACGAGCGAGGGCGACACTTCCATCTTCGGAAGCCCCTCAAGAAAGAAGGCTGAGCATGGGAAATTCCCTTCGGTCATGGAGACGAGCTACGAGGTGCCACATCATACGGACCTCCTACAACAAGACGGCGACAAGAAGGTCGAGCTAGGGCCATCCCCTTCGAACACGGCGACGAGCATGAACCTCTTCAACAACATGAAGACGGCGCCCATATTGGACTCCTACTCCGAGTCAAGCTACGAGATCGCGCATGAGACCCTCTCTTTGGTCTCGGAGGAGAGCGATGTTTTGCCACATCCTACGGCATTCATATTTGGAGGCGTTATGGATGAGGAGGTTGAGCATGGGACTATCCCTTCAACCAAGGCGGCGATAGGAGTTGAGCATGGAGATGTTTGCACCTACATCTCTCCGACACCCACATATGACAAGATGCCCCAATTCCCATGTGAGGAGAGCCACCCCACCATGAGTGATATGAGTGACTCCACCATATGTGACCTTGAGTGCATTTCCTATGACAGGATGAGTGTGACCACCACTAGCCCTACAATGAGAGCATGCCACACATCCTATGTGAGTTTGAGAGCCATTTGAGTGACTCCACCAACCATACGAGTGAGAGCATCCAAGAGGGAGTGAGTGAGCCACAACACTTAGTGAGTGAGGTAGTTGAGAGGGCACGTGAGGCCACTATGATTTCTAACAAATTAATGTCTACTCCGAGTGTGTTTTCTTTGGTGCCAGGTCTCCTACATGATGACATGCCTACCCTCGATGAGTCAATCCCTCCAATGGCAAAACCGATGGCCATGGTGGAAGAAGATGCACCCCCACATGGTTCCATCAAGATGAAGATGACAACGAGTGGATCTTCGACACCTCACCAACAACACATGAGAGATGCTCCAAAGGTAACATAGGTGATGGTGCTTCTCTTGTCCCACTAGTGGACTATCTCACCAATGATTGCTTGCATGATGTTGATCCACCTATTCCCATGCTTCCTGCTAGTGCCACTTCTCCATGTCATGACTCACCAATTTATGATGAATATGATGATGAGCATGTTGAGTTGCCTAGTTGTGATGCTATGCTCCATAGGATATCATGTGAAAATTCTATTGGTCACTTCATGTTTGACAATCCACTGAACTTGCCATATGCTATGAGTGATACCTCCCATATTGCTTCATATCAATCTCAACATAGCAACTATGCATGCCCCATTAAAATAAATCCCATTTGCACTTATGGCATAGATGACGAGATGATGGTCATTGACTTTTGTTTTTCATGTGATGATATTACTATGCTTCCTTTATAAGATTTGCACAATTCATCTACTATACCATGCCATGATCACATTGTTCCTTTGTTTTTTATGTTGTCAATATTCACCATGTGATGTTTCACTAACGATCATGAGGAGACCCCCATAGTTTCCTCATGCATATTAGGAGATTTTGATGCATTCCATACTTTGCATGATTCCCATAATTGTGTGCACCATATGCATTCCATGAATAACAATGCTCTACATATTTCTCATGATGAATTACATAATTTGAGTCTCCATTATGCTATACATAACAAAAAACCCATCATGATGGATGACATGTTTCTATATCACGCATCTCATTTATTTGAGCACTGGATATTTTGTGCTAACCAACACATGCACGTGCGCATCATGATGGATGATGTGTACATATACCACGCACACACAATTTTCCCTTTGCCTTTGTTTTGTGTAGGTACTCATGTATACTCGTCAACCTCTCAATCCCAAGAGTTGACGAAACGAGTTCTTGAGAGCAATGATGACTTGGGATCCCGTGGACTATCCTTACCACCATTCACTTCGCGCAAGGACTACGCGCATCTCTTCTACTTGGTTCTCACATGGCTATGGGCTATATATCACTTGTTACTTTATGCCCATGGTACCATGTTCACTTTGCATGTTATGCCTCTTTACATGATTTTGCCATGCAATTGTGACCCTTGCTTGCATCTACCCATGATTCGCAATTATGATACTCCTATGTGTATTTGCTTGCTTGGTGGAGATACTTGTTTCTATTGCCATGTTCTATACATGCTCCATACTATTGTTGATTGTTGTGTTGGGAGAGTCATGATGTCCCATCACTATTTACATATGGCCTCTCGCCAATACATTGATGATATTTTGCTCATATATTGCTTTCATGCTTGTGATATGTCATGTGCATTATTCATGACCACTATTTGCACACATGCCATGATTACCATGATTCCTCCTAGTATGTTGCATCTTCGCACTACTAGCTTGCTTGACTTGATCACTATGATTGATTGCTTGGTTGCATCACCCATGTTCCATTATTACTCGCTTTCTTGGGTTGATGACATATATGTTCATGCCTCTCACTTGATTTGTCTTGACCATTGTCTCTTGTCTCCATTAGTTGCATCTCTCATATCACCTTGTATTGAGTGCCAACTTGCTATGCTATTGATCATGGAGACTTGGACATATTACTTGTGAAGCATGCTTGTTTACTTGAGCCTATTGTATTTGGTTGTTCTCGCATCATATGCCTCCATACTATGAAATTCTCCCTTGTCCTTTCTTATCATGAGCATGATGCATACACTTGTTGGGTATCTTACGACACGAATGATAGGTTTTGCATTTCCGCTAACCTCATTTGTTTTTCCGAGTGTTTGTCGTGTTCTTTCATTTTGAAGGATTCTCAAGGCATTTCCATCACGAGGCATATTGGTTATGTGAAGGCGTATATGATGTGCGACACCAACATTTTCGACAAACTCATAATGAACTCCTTCCATTTGAGCCATCCTCAAATATTTATATTGGATGGGTCATTCTTTCGTTGTTGTCGCCTTCTTCTTCTCTACATGATACATATATTGGATGGAGGACCGACATTGGAGGTCGACCCTATGGACCTTCAAGCTGAGGAGCGCTCAGACTTATTGGATGCACCTTCAGAACTCCTCTCATGCCACGACATCGAGCTTTGATACATCAACACTCCTTTGACTTTTTGTTCCACCACATCCATATTTGTTGATTGTGCTACTACATGTCATGCTCGATGGACATATCATACTCACCACAAGTTTGCACCCTATGCATGGATTGACTCACATTATGATTGCCTTGTTGCATCTTCCATGTCCATGTCATCCATGATATATGAGCTTATGCACTTACTAAGCAAATTTGTTGTCATCTTTCTTGATGGCATATTCATACATCATGATCACATTGCCTACCATCAATTGCATGATAACATAATCATATTGAGCATCCATTTCCATATTCATGCTATTGATAAACCATCTCACTATGACATCATTTTGCACCGTGGTTGCATTGATCATATTCACAACACATTTCTGTGCACAATGAATGCTTTTGCTCCCATGAAAGCTTTGCATATCATTCTATACCATCTTGATAAGCTTCATGCGCTTTGTCCCGAACAATCTTGCCGAACAGACTCGTACTTACTTGATGGACACTTTGTGTGCGCTTTCCATTGTATTTTTGAGTGTCGCTTGTTTTTGCTCTTTTTGCATGTCTATCACTCTGCAGACACCTTGGAGTACTTGGATTGCGCGATGCTTTCAACTCCGTCCAACTACAAGTCCGTCCACGACAACCGTTTCCATGGTCATGAGGATTACGATCCGAGGACGGATCTTTCCCAAGGGAGGGGAGATCATTTGGAGCATCCTATGATCATCCCCATGTACACTACGACGAGACCTCAACCATACACCATTGGACACAAGGTGAACTCGCTCCTTTCCGAATCGTCCCTTTCCGCATATAAGACATTGATGCTACTTCAAGCCCGGACCTTGTACATACTCAGGTACACCCGAGGAGACCATGGAGAACCCAAGGACCAAGGCCAAGTGTGCGTGTGGGAGCGAAGGAAGGAGAAGGATGAACAACCAGCTGCTACAGCAGCCGGACATCCGGCCCCTGAAGATGTCAACAACAGCAGCAGCCCAGCAACCGAAGTGCTACAGGGCCCAGACATCCGGCTAAGCCCCGGACATCCGGCCCATCCCGCAAGCCCGGACATCCGGCCCCGGCTCGGATATCCGGCGCCCCATCACAGAAGTTGGACCCTACCAGCCCGGACATCCGGCCCGTCGCGAAGCCCCGGACATCCGGCCTGACGCCCGGACTTCCAGCCTCCCCTGCCTGCGAGCAGCGCATCTGGGTGGAGGCCCATGTACCCCTTCGTCCCTTAGACTATATATACTCCCCCACCTCCTCCTAGCTTGGGTTAGCATTGGTTTTGCTCATATGTGAGATAGAGCTTTGCTCATGCATACGGATCTGCTCCTCGAGAGAGACTGCGGCCCCTCTACAGAGAAGATCCACCTTGGATTCAAGACCCCTCTTGGGTGGCCCCATCAAGACCTCCTCTCGAAGAAGAACCGGTTAACCTATGTATCGTCCCTTGTTGACTTTGGATCGTGTATCCCTTTGTGTTTCGTGGATCTAGCACATGTGTAATCGCATCTTGTTGGTTTGAGTGTTTCATCTCGTTTTCCCTCGTGTTTCCCCTCGTGTTCTTCGTGTTTCTCGTTGGGTTGCGCACCTTTCGTGAAAGATCGGGCATTTAGGGTTCCACCCTACATCAGTGACTTTTCTAAACTTGAACGAGTACGAGCTTCCACTAGAGCATTTACTGGTTTTGCTTCTGTTTGGTGGAGTGTGCATTGTAAGAAAAACATTGATAACCAACCCACAACTTGGACAGATTTGAAAGATGTAATGAGACAACAATTTTTACCTCCTTACTATCATCATGAATTGCTTCGCAAATTTGAACAATTTAAACAAGGCAAAAACACTGTTCATGCTTACTACCAAGATTTCAAATCTTATATGCATCATTGTGACATAGAAGAATCTGAGGATGATACAATGAATAGATTTTTTGGTGGTTTGAACCATGATATTCAGGAAAGATTTTGGTATATTACTCGTTGCATTACTGGTATGTATGTTCGTGCTTGTACCTTTGAGAGACAGTTACAGGGGGATGCATTGGGTGACTACAACAACTACTATTCCAATTCATGCTCACTACCATCGGATGATTCCTCCACTGTTGCACCTACTAGAGCAGCCACACCTCAGACTGTGAGTGCGACATCATCTCAAGTGTATGGTACATTGTCATTGTCCATACCTACATCAGCTACATCTTTGCGACAAGGTAACAGTAAAGGTATTGATGATATAACTTCACATGAGAATGATTCATTCCTAATTAACTTGAATACATCATGTGTTGAGTTAGCTGTTGATTTGAGCACGCCACCTATTTTAGAGAATCATGTTACTGTCATGAATGCATCATGTGATCAAACAACTGAAATACCAACAATTTTGAGTGCGCCCATTGAATTAACTGTTGATGTCAAAGAACCATGTGAATCAGGAAAAAAATCATATTTGGATCAAATACATTTTAAAATAATTTTGCCAATGTTTAATCATTTTGATATGACCTCTAATCTTGGTGATCATTCTGTGTCAAATGAATTATTGCATGATTTCTTATTTAAGCATGTTGTAGCATGTAAATTTGATGCACGTATGGTTTATTCACCAATGTTGGGATGGTTTAATGATGAATATTGTCAATCTTCTGATATGAATAAGAGCTTCACTTATATCTGCAAACTGAGTTGCAATATTTTCGTGCCTTCTACTTATGATGCGGAGCATCCTACGATCATCCCCATGTACACTATGACGAGACCTCAACCATACACCATTGGACACAAGGTGAACTCGCTCCTTTCCGAATCTTCCCTTCTCGCATATAAGACATGGATGCTACTTCAAGCACGGACCTTGTGCATACCCACGTACACCCGAGGAGACCAAGGAGAGCCCAAGGACCAAGGCCAAGTGTGCGTGGGAGCGAAGGAAGGAGAAGCAAGAAGAGCCAGCTGCTACAGGCCCCGGACATCCGGACCAGCCCGGACATACAGCCCAACGCCCGAAACTCCGGCTCCCTTCTATCCAGAGAGCACCAGAGTCGGCAATGTCAGCCCGGACATCCGGCCCCCAGGCCTGGACATCCATCCCGTCGTGAGCCGCCGGACATCCGGCCCAGCGGCCGGAAATCCGGCGCCCCATCACAGAAGTTGGACCCTGCCAGCCCAGACATCCGGCCCCAGCGCCCGGACATCCGGCGTCTCAGGAAGGCCCAGACTTCCGGCCCCCCTGCTTGCGTGCAGCGCATCTGGGCCGAGGCCCATGTACCCCTTCGTCCCTTAGACTATATATACTCCCCCACCTCCTCCTAGTTAGGGTTAGCATTGGTTTATCTCATATGTGAGATAGAGCTTTGCTCATCCATACGGATCTGCTCCTTGAGAGAGACTGCGGCTCCTCTGCGGAGAAGATCCACCTTGGATTCAAGACCCCTCACGGGAAGATCCCCACGTGGATTCAAGACCTCCTCACGGAGAAGAACTGGTTATCCTATGTATCGTCCTTTGTTGGATTTGGATCGTGTATCTCTTTGTGTTTTGAGGATCTAGCATATGTGTGATTGTTCTTGTTGGTTTGAGTGATTCTCTCGTGTTTTCCCTCGTGTTTCCCCTCGTGTTCTTTGTGTTCTTAGTTGGGATCCTCTCCTTTCTTGAAAGATCGGCTGTATAGGGTTCCACCCTACATCATCTTGGATCAGAGCAAGGTGGATCACGAATTTGGAGCCCCTACCCCTTGTTTTTCTAGCCTAATTTTGTTGTGTTCTTCCCCAATTTCGAAAATCCCCACCGAAAATAGCCCAATTTTTTTTTGTGATTTGTTGGTGTGATGAAGTTTTGTCTGATTTGATCCATGGATTTGCTTTGTTACTAGTGGATCTAGATTTCCCCCAATTTTCCCCACTTTCCATCCACGAAATCTCCGCAATTTTGCCCCCGAAATCATCAATTTCCACCCCCAAAATTGAGTTCCTCGGGTTCATCCTTGGGTTTGGAGCACGGACATCCGGCCCGTAGCCCCGAACATCTGGCCCCCTGGACATCTGGCCTGTGGCCCGGACATCTGGCTCCTGAAGCGCAATTTCGGGTGCGGTTCTGGACATGAGGTTCCGGAAATCCGGCCCCGACCCTGGATGTCCGACCCCTGGGAATTCAGCATGTCCCGTTTCAACGTTTTGTTCATAACTTTCACATCCGGAGTCCGATTTTCGCGTTCTTTAGCTCGTTGAGTAGCTATTGACATCCTCCTTCCATCTAGATAGGTTTCAACACCATTTGACTCCATCAAATTTTTGGCACTTTGGCATCTTTGCCTAGGGCTTCCACCATATCATCCGGATAACCACCACCGACTTCCGCAACCTAACACATTTTGTTCCCCTTTGCATTTGAGGTTGTTTGAGTTGCAATTCGAGTCTCCTAAGGTGTTTAGGCTACTTAGGGATGATTGCTTCTTCATCAACCGCCACCATAACTTCCGCATAGGCTTACCCACCATACAGTTCCACCATCTCAACTTAACCCAATTTTGTTTGTGTTGTGAGTTGTGTCTCCTAAGGTGTTTCAGCTACTTAGGGACCGTGCTTCCAACTCCGACACCGTGTATAGTACACCACCTTACCCTCCACTTCCGCATTGCGTACTCCAAAACCCATCATTGAATTTCCGCAATCCCATTGAGCTTCCGCAAAACCAACACCGCTTCCCGCTACCACCATTTGACATTTGACATTTGAGATTTTGAGTTCGCGGTTTTTCCCGTTTCCTAAGGTGTTTCGGCTACTTAGGGACGAGTCTCCATCATCTTGGTATCTACATCAAGAACACCGCCATGAGGTCATCATCGACATTGACCACTTCATCATCATCCGTCCTTGACCGTCGACGGTAACCTCGACGACACCATTGTATATTCCCCTTGCAATTGCATTGATAACCCCTAGCCTATTTTGCGTGACTTGCCTATCGAGACTAGCCATTGAGTATTGCCGGCAACGTTACTTGTGCACATTAGTGATCTACACCTTCCATTGCATACATACCATATCATATTGGTATCATATCATCCCTTGTGTCGCAAGATTGTTCCCATATATACACAATTGCTATCTTGGTTTGTGCATTTCGCAAAGTGGCCATACAAAAAAAAGAATAAGATTTTAAGCAAAGAAAAAGAGTGAACAAAGAGCTTGTAAGAAAGTGCCATAGCATCATACCACATTGCATATAAGATTGTCATATCCGATCATCTTGGATCAAACACCGGGACCATACATACATAGCATACATGGGATAGAAGTTGCTACATTTTGCATATCATAGGTTGTGCACAAGTGTCATATCCGCCTATTGAGCAATCGTGCTAGCATCTCTCTTGAGTTGTGCAACACAAGCGTTTTCCATGGATTCCACATTTTGTGCTCATTCCTTGGTTGCACGACCCCATTTATCTATCCGTGTGTGTGTTTCCATGTGCCATTCATTGCTATTGGTCTACTTGTTTCACTTGTGAATTTGTGAATCTCTTTCAACATTATTGACTCTTGCTAACATTTTGCATCAAATTTTTGTGCCACTATCCTCACCGAGCTCCACCATAAAACTCACTTGTGTAGGTGTGAGAAATTGACAAGATCGGTACCAATTGTGCAATTTCCTTGTTACATTTTTGAGTGATCATTGATCCATCTTCAACATCAGTCAAGGTACATTTGGTATAGTTCTTCTCTTTCTCCCACTCATATTTGCTCGAGTCTTGTGATGGATAGGCAAGCCATTTCATCTCCGGTCTTCGACAACAATGACGGCGCGAACAACTACATCACCAAAGCATCCATTTTCGATCTACAACGACAAATGCAAGGCGCACAATCAAGATTGTGAGAGCGCATCGACAACCTCGCCATCGACATACGACACTCCAAAGCACATATAAGAGACTACTTCGACAACAAGCTTTCCACACAAAAGAAGGAGGAAGATGCAAGGATGGAGGAGATCCGGACTTTGTTGGCCAAACGTTCTTCCCCTTCGTCATCCTCAAGGCAACAGCGAGCAAGTTGACCATCTCCGGAGTGCCCAAGTGATGCAAGCGCCATGGCGAGCACCATCACGTTCATGATCCACATCGTCATGAAGGCCAAGTCACCTCCAAGCATCATGTGCACGACGACGACGAACAACATCTACTACGAGCTCAAGTGCGACAACGACGCCATCATCATGAAGATGCTCCACATGCGCAAACGTACAAGTCCCAACAAGCCCTACTTCACGCCAAGTCCAAGTTTCATGAGCAAAAGAGAAGACCGTGAGACGAGCACCACCAAGACGGAGCTACGGCTACAACAACCACTTCGGCATCATCGCCAAGTGTTGTGAAGGCATCTTCGCCTTTGGACGTACGGCATCTTCGCCTACTTCCCACGAGTTCGCCTACATCGACATCTTCAACAACGAGGCGACCACCTATGAGCGAGGGCGACAGTTCCATCTTCGGAAGCCCCTCAATGAAGATGACCGAGCATGGGAAATTCCCTTCGGTCATGGAGACGAGCTACGAGGTGCCACATCATATGGGCCTCCAACAACAAGACGGCGACAAGACGGTCGAGCAAGGGCCACCCCTTCGACTACGACGACGAGCATGAACCTCTTCAACAACATGAATACGACGCCCATATTGGACTCATACTCCGAGTCAAGCTACGAGACCGCACATGGAGACATTTGCACCAACATCTCTCCAACACACACATATGACGAGATGCCCCAATTCCCATGTGAGGAGAGCCACCCCACCATGAGTGATATGAGTGACTCCCCCATATGTAACATTGAGTGCATTTCCTATGAGAGGATGAGTGTGACCACCACTAGACCCACACTTGAGAGAATGCCACACATCCTATGTGAGGTTGCGAGCCATTTGAGTGACTACACCAACCATATGAGTGAGAGCATCTTACCGGGAGTGAGCCACAACACTTAGTGAGTGAGGTAGTTGACACGGCATGTGAGGCCACTATGATTTCTAATGACTTAACCTCTACTCCTAGTGTGTTTTCTTCTTTGGTGCTAGGTCTCCTACATGACGACATGCCTATCCTCGACGAGTCCATACCTCCAATGGAGACGACGATGGCCATGGTGGACAATGATGTGCCCCCCACATGGTTCCATCAAGATGAAGATGACAACGAGTGGATCTTCGACACCTCACCTACAACACACGAGCGATGCTCCAAAGGTAACATATGTGATGGTTCTTCTCTTGTTCCACTAGTGGACTATCTTACAAATGATTGTGTGCCTGATGTTGACACACCTATTCCCATACTTGATGCTAGTGCGACTTCTTCATGTCATGACTTACCTATTTATGATGAATATGATGATGAGCATGTTGAGTTGCCTAGTTGTGATGCTATGCTCCATAGGATATCATGTGAAAATTCTATTGGTCACTGCATGTTTGACAATCCATTGAACTTGTCATATGCTATGAGTGAGATCTCCCATATTGCATCATTACAATCAACATAGTAACTATGCATGCCGCATTAAAATAAATCCCATTTGCACTTATGCCATAGATGATGAGATGATGGTCATTGGCTTTTGTTTTTCAACATGCGATGATATTGCTATGCTTCCCTTACATTATTTGCGCAATTCATCTACTATGCCATGCCATGATCACATTGTTCCAAATATGCTTTGTTTTGGATGTTGTTAATATTCTCCATGTGATGTTTCTACAAATGCTCATGAGGAGACCCCCATAGTTTCCTCATACATATTAGGAGATCTTGATGCATTCCATACTTTGCATGATTCCCATAATTGCTTGCACCATATGCATACCATTCATAACAATGCTCTAGATATCACTAGTGATGCATTACACAAGTTTAGTCTCCATTATGCTATACGTAATAACAAACCTCTCATGATGGATGACATGTTTCTATATCACGCATCTCATTTATTTGAGCATTGGTTATTTTGTGCTAACCAACACATGCACGTATGCATCATGATGAATGATGTGTACATATACCACGCACACGCAATTTTCCCTTTGTCTTTGTTTTGTGTAGGTACTCACGTATACTCGTCAACCTCTCAATCCCAATAGTTGACGAAACGAGCTCTTGAGAGCAATAATGATTTGGGATCCTGTGGACTATCCTTACCACCGTTCCCTTTGCGCAAGGACCACGCGCATCTCTTTTACTTGTCTCTCACACGGCTATGGGCTATTTACCACTTATCACCTTAGGCCCATTCTATCGCGTTAACTTTGCATGTTATGCTTGCTTCTATGCCTTTGCCATGCAATTGTGACCCTTGCTTGCACTTACATATGATTCACCATTATACTACTTCTATGTGTATTTGCATGCTTGGTGGAGATACTTGTTGCTATTGCCTTGTTTTCCTTGTACCTCATGCTATTGATGATTGTTGTGTTGGGAGAGTCATGATGCCCCATTGCTATTTACATATGGCCTCTCGCCAATACATTGATGATATTTTACTCATATCTTGCTTTCATGCTTGTGATATGTCATGCGCATTACTCATGACCATTATTTGCACACATTAAATGCTTGCCATGATTCCTCCTAGTACGTTGCATCTTTGCACTACTAGCTTGCTTGACTTGATCACTATGATTGATTGCTTTGTCGCATCACCCATGTTCCATTATTACTCGCTTTCTTGGGTTGATGACATATATGTTCATGCCTCTCACATGATATATCTTGCTCATTGTCTCTTGTGTCCATTAGTTGCCTCTCTCATATCTACTTGTAGTGAGTGCAACCATACTATGCTTATTGATCTTGGAGACTTTGACACCTTACTTGTGATGCATGCTTGTTTGATTGAGCCTATTGTATTTGGTTGTTCTCGCATCATATGCTCCATACTATGAAATACTCCCTTGTCCTTTCTTATGATGAGCATGATGCATACACTTGTTTGGTTTCTTACCACTCGAATGATAGGTGTTACATTTGCACTAACCTCATTTGTTTTTCAAGTGTTTGTCATGTTCTTTCATTTTGAGAAATTCACAAGGCGGTACCATCGCGAGACATATTGGGTATGTGAAGGCGTACATGATGCGCAACACCAACATTTTCGACATCCTCATAAAGGTGAACTCATTCCCTTTGAGCCATTCTCAAATACGCATATTGGATGGGCCATACTTTCATTGTTATTTCCTTCTGCTTGTCTACATGATACATATATTGGATGGAGGACCGACATTGGAGATGGACCCTATGGACCTTCAAGTTGAGGATTGCCACGACATCGAGCTATGGTATAACACCACCCATAACAAATTTGCATCTTATGCATGGATTGACCCACATTATGATTGCCTTTTTGCATCTTGTATTTCTATGTCATCCATGATATATGAGCTTGCGCACTTCCTTAGCAAATTCGTTGTGATCTTTCTTGATGGCATATTCATACATCATTATCATATTACCCACCATCAATTGCATGATCACATAGTCACATTGAGCACCAGTTACCATGTTCATGTTCTTGATAAACCATCCCATTATGACATCATTTTGCACAATGGTAGAATTTATAGCTTTGTGCATCATACCAATTGCCATACTTTTGTGTCCACAACAAATGAATTTGCTTCCGTGATTGCCTTACATATCATTCTATATCATTTGGCTAAGCTTCATGCACCTTGTCATGATCAATCTCATCGGACGAACTCATGCTTATTTGATGGACACTTTGTGTGCGCTAACCATTGTATTTCCAAGTGTCGTTTGTGTTTGCTCTTTTTGCATGTATACCACTCCGGCGACACCTTGGAGTACTTGGGATGCGCAATGTCTTCAACTCCGTCCAACTACAAGTTCGTCCACGACTACCATTTCCATGGTGATGAGGCTTTCGATCCGAGGTCGGATCTTTCCCAAGGGAGGGGAGATGATGCGGAGCATCCTATGATCATCCTGATGTACACTACGACGAGAGCTCAACCATACACCATTGGACACAACGTGAACTCGCTCCTTTCCGAATCTTCCCTTTCCGCATATAAGACATGGATGCTACTTCAAGCGCGGACCTTGTGCATACCCAGGTACACCCGAGGAGACCAAGGAGAGCCGAAGGACCAAGGCCAAGTGTGCGCGGGAGCGAAGGAAGGAGAAGGAAGAACAGCCAGCTGCTACAGGCCCCGAACATCCGGCCTCAGCCCGGACATCCGGCCGAACGCCCGGAAATCGGGCTTCCTTCTATCCAGAGAGCACCAGAGTTGGCCAAGTCAGCCCGGACATCCGGCCCGTCGAGAGCCGCCGAACATCCGGCGCAGCGCCCGGAAATCCGGCGCCCCATCATAGAAGCTGGATCCTGCCAGCCCGGACATGCGGCCCCAGCGCACGGACATCCAGCGTCTCGGGAAGGCCTGGACATCCGGCCTGATGCCCGGACATCCGGCCCCCCTGCCTGCGTGTAGCGCATCTGGGCCGAGGCCCATGTACCCCTTCGTCCCATAGACTATATATACTCCCCCACCTCCTCCTAGTTAGGGTTAGCATTGGTTTAGCTCATATGTGAGATAGAGCTTTGCTCATCCATATGGATCTGCTCCTTGAGAGAGACTGCAGCCCCTCTACGAAGAAGATCCACCTTGGATTCAAGACCCCTCACGGGAAGATCCCCTCGTGGATTCAAGACCTCCTCACGGAGAAGAACTGGTTACCCTATGTATCGTCCTTTGTTGGATTTGGATCGTGTATCTCTTTGTGTTTCGAGGATCTAGCACATGTGTGATTGTTCTTGTTGGTTTGAGTAATTCTCTCATGTTTTCCCTCGTGCTTCCCCTCGTGTTCTTAGTTGGGATCCGCTCCTTTCGTGAAAGATCGGCCGTATAGGGTTCCACCCTACATCAACTTATGATAATATTTTGGCTTTATCTTTTATGATCTATGAAAGTTACTCATGTATACATGTGTCATATGTGCAAAAATCATGGTAGTAAAAATGGATGACATATACATATACAACATGTACACCTTGTCTCTTTTGTTAGCCACATTTCAGATTAAGCAACGCCGAGGACAGCTTTGTTTTCAAGAAGGGGAGGATGATGAGGACATGACTACCTTGGATACAACCAAAAATATTGTATACATGCATATCTGTCAGGTGATTTCTAGTGCAAACTATTCAATAATCTATTTATGTTATTTAGAACAAAAATACTTACACACTTTTGTGTTTTGTCTAATTGCAGGTGTATGGGACATTTGTACAATCCGCATATGAAGATAAGGGAAAAGGAGAAGTTTAGGTTCTGTTCAAAAAGTCCTCTCACGTCACTTTTGGGCCAAGAGAAGATAGAGTCCAAGTCTCTCACGTTCTGGATTCAGATTCGGACTACACAGACATACCTGACTCAAAACGCCAACAACTTTTTCATACAGACTCCGAATTGGGTGATTCATTTTTTTTTAGAAAATAGATTTCATTCTCTTTCCAGCCCAATTGGATTCACCTTCAAATTTGTCCGGAGCATTGAGATATCGACGAAACGATCTCACGCTGCAGCATAATCCGAGTCAAACAACAAGTCCAAAGGTGTTGCATCACCTCCACTTGGGCCCATGAGCCTTGTACTACCTATGGTTAGTTTTAGGCTGCCTTGGGACGTCCTTCTACCTACTTGGGCGCCAACCCTTGCTCCTATATAAGTAGATCCATCTAGTAGCTTTTTCCTTGTGCTTTGTTTAGTTAAAAGTTAGCCATAGCAACTTCGTGTACTTCGTTTGTGTCCAACGACCAGACCAAGACCGCTTACGGATCCCCACCATTATCAATACTTCATATATATTCGCAATATTCAGATTTCTTTATCATATTCTTGCTTGTTCTTCGACTGCTTGCAGGAATAGACCTTCGTGGTCAGGTTGATCGTGCTCCGGCGTGGTCAATAACCTCTCGGAGTTGGTTTAGCGATTGCTAAGGCACAACGTCGTGCACATTTGTAGTTGGATCGTCAAAGTCATCTCCACCAAATCGATAGTTATCATCTCATAGAAAGATTGGGACACCCTCACCTCTATCAAGACATCCTATGAACTACTCACAGGTAAGAAGCCAAAAACATAAGCTATTTCAAAGTCTTCGGTGCTAGGTGCTGGATCAAAGATCAACATCACACTTCAAAATTTGCACCGAAAGCACATGAAGGTTTTATGCTTGGTTATGGGAAGGATTCGCACACCTACAGAGTCTTCAACCTCTTTCACTATAAAGTGGTTGAAATTGTAGATGTGCCGTTCGATAAGACTAACGGCTCGCAAAAAGAGCACCTTCCAAATGTGCTAGATGAAGCTTCCCCTAGTGAATCTACCAAGCTGATGTGTACTGGAGAAATCATACCCACTAAGGAACAGGCGGAAGAGGAAATTGTCGTTCTAGCAGCTTCTACACTTGAAGACAATGCTCAGCCTGAAGATAATGCTGAAGATGAGGATAGTAATCAGCAAGAGCAAAGTCTTCACCCTGTTCATCCTCGGGTTGCCAATGAAGTTCAGATTGAGAAGATTCTCGATAGTATCAATGCACCTGGTCCTCTCACTCGATCAAGAGCAACACAGCTAGCAAATTTCTGTCAACACTTTGCATTTGTCTCTATATCTGAACCCAAGAAAGTTGATGAATCCTTCATGGTACCTGAATGGATTCACGCTATGCAAGAAGAGCTTCAACAATTTGAGCTAAAAAATGTCTGGGAGCTAGTCAAACGTCCTGACCCTCGCAAGCACAATATTATAGGCACTAAATGGATCTATCGCAACAAACAAGATGAACATGGTCAAGTTGTCAGAAACAAGGCTCATCTCGTTGCCCAAGGTTATACACAAGTGGAAGGAATTGACTTCGATGAAACATTTGCTCCTGTGGCTAGGCTTGAAGCCATTCGCATACTCCTAGCCTATGCTAACCACAACAGCATCCTTCTGTATCAAATGGATGTGAAGAGTGCCTTCCTCAACGGCAAAATTGAAGAAGTGTATGTAGCTCAACCACGTGGTTTTGAAGATCCAAAGCATCCTGATATGGCCTACAAACTCAACAAGGCATTGTATGGCCTCAAACAAGCACCTCGCGCTTGGTATGACACACTCAAAGACTTCCTGAAGAGCAAAGGCTTCAAACCTGGTTCTCTTGATCCCACTCTCTTCACGAAGACATATGATGGAGAATTCTTTGTTTGCCAAATCTATGTGGATGACATTATCTTCGGCTGCACTGATAAGAGATACAGGGATGAGTTTGGGCATATGATGCAAGAGCAATATCAGACGTCCATGATGGGAGAGCTGAAATTCTTTCTTGGTCTTCAAATCCATCAACAGAGAAATGGCATCTTCATATCACAAGGAAAATACCTCAAAGATTGCCTGAAGAAGTTTGGAATGCAAGACTGCAAAGGCTACACGACGCCAATGCCAACCAAAGGCCAATTGGGCCCCGACGACAATGGTAAAGAGTTCGATCAAAAGGTATACTGCTCCATGATTGGTTCTTTATTGTACTTATGTGCATCTAGGCCAGATATAATGCTTAGCGTTTGCATGTGTGCCCGATTCCAAGCGGCAGCAAAGGAATCGCATCACCTCGCGGTGAACCGAATACTTCGATATTTGGCTCACACCCCGATGCTAGGATTATGGTATCCAAAGGGCTCAGAGTTTGATATAGTTGAATTCTCAGATGCTGATTATGCTGGTGACATGGTTGATCGCAAGTCCACATCAGGCACATGTCGCTTTCTTGGACGATCTCTTGTCTTTTGGTCTTCAAAGAAGCAGAACTGTGTGTCACTCTCCACTACTGAATCTGAATACATTGCTGCTGGATCCTGCCGCGCTCAGCTTCTCTAGATGAAGCAAACCCTCAAGGACTATGGCATCAACATGAAGAATGTGCCCCTCTACCGTGACAGTGAAAGCACCATCAAAATTGCTCACAATCCAGTTCAGCACTCGAAGACAAAGCACATCCAGATCCTTCATCACTTTTGTAGAGATCATGTGTTCAAGGAAGACATTGATATCATTCACGTCAACACTGAAGAGCAATTGGGAGATATCTTCACGAAGCCCTTGGATGAGAAAAGGTTTTGCAACCTGTGGTGTGAGCTAAATATCATAGAATCCTTGAATGTCCTGTGAATGGACACACATCCTAACGCTTATGCATATTGATGACTTAGGTGCGGAACACACAAAGTAACGTATGTCTTCAATTCATGAAGACATACCCTCTGAGTGTGAACACATTAATGTGGAATTTGACTTCGGAGTGCCACGATAATTGTGCATCGTGTTTGGGTCTAATACTTCCTATAGGGTGGGTAACGCCAACACCAACCTTTCTTGAAGATTTTCGTTTGGTGTCATGTTGCATTATCTTAAAAGTTGGTTTGTCTTCAACATTTCCTTGCCTTGCCTTGTCTTCATGATTTAAAAGTTGGGTCTAATACTTCCTATAGGGTGGGTCTATTATGATAACACCCCTTAAGACCTTATTCTGCTAACACCTCGCCTTATTCTACTAACACTTCAGCACCGTCCCGCACCACTCAACCGAACCGCATCAGAACCACCCACACCCACCACCACTTCCCACCTTATCCTACTTTCTACCCCTGGTCAACCCGTCCCCGGCCAGTGCCCGCAGCCCCGCACCACCCCAACCCACCTCCCGCATGACCAGGACCCCAATCCCTCCACCTCCTTTTGCCGCGCCATCTCCCTCCACCACGCCGCACCATCGCCTCCTTCCACTATGCCGCACCACCACCTCCCTCTCCCGCGCCGCCGCCCCACCTCCCTCCACCGCGCCACACCACCACCTCCCTCCCTCGTGCCGCCGCCCTATCTCCCTCCCACCACCCCACCACGGAGCACGCCGATAGTCGATCTGCCATGGCCGGCCCTCCCTAGGCCACCGCCACGCCGCCCCTGCCTTGGCCGCCGCCGCGCCCCTGGCGTGAGCATCATGGGCGTCGACCACCATCATCTCTTCTCCGACGCCCCACCCGAGCCGCCACCCCACCCTCTCCGGCGCGGCGCGCACCACCCGAGACGCCGCCCCACCCCTCCACCTTCTTCGCGCATGGTGCGCCCCACCCAACCGCCGACGAGGCCAAGCATCGCCGGATCCAGACAGCCATGGCCCCACACGGCCCACCATCGCCGGTTCGTAGCCCGCAAGGCCTCACGCAGAGAAGGTGGCCCCGCCTCCTCCTCCTCCTCCTTCCTGGTTTAGATCGAGCCGAGGACGAGCCCTCTCCTCCTCGTGGCGGTCTCCGGCGAGACCCTCATCTGCGCCATCCTTGGGTACTTGGGCGCCACCCACCCCGTGCAGCTCGGTCGCGGGCCCCGTGCAGCTTGGTCAGGGCACCTCTCTTCGTGCAGGTTCGCCGGCCACCACTTCTCTCTGCCGGTCTCGCTCGTCGTCAGCCACGGTGCAGCAAGCACCGGCCTCGAGCATCCTCTCCTTGAAGGTTCATTTTCATTGTTGTTGTTGGAAAGACGAGTTGTTGCTGGGTTTGGTGACCCCGGCCACGGATCCATGGATACCACGCCAAGTCAGCGTGCAGTTCGTTTGCGTCGGGCCTGTTGTGCAGTTGCGTGGGCATTGCAGTGCTCGGCTCCTCCCGCGACGAGCTGTAGGGCATCTGCCCCCGACGGCTCGGCCACCCTCTGCCCTGACCCCCTTTCTAGTTCTCCTCCTCCCCCGTAGTGCACGAGAAGAGCCCCCAACGGTCCCAGATGAGTCCCTCTCTCTGTTCGACCTCATTCGCCGTGGAGCAGTGCCCGCAATTGCCTGATTGCAGTTCATTTTGAATTTTTTTGAAGCTCGCTAAGTTTTGTTTAGCAGTTCGCCGTGAGATCCATGGCGCTAGCCACGCTGCGCCTTCTCCTGCTGCTCCATCTGAGGCCAGGACGGGCTCTGCCGCGTTGGTAACCAGGGTGTGGCGTGACCCCGGTGATTATGCGCGTGGTGGTTCTCTAATTCCCCTACAGAAGAAACTGCGGTGCGAGTTCAGGCATAATCTTGTTGCTTTTTCAGATTTGGCTTGGTCGTAACAGTGCAGTTCCCCTGGGTCTGCAGTCCACCGGCGAGACTTGTTGCTGTCGATGCCATCCCCACTGCAGTACAGTGTGCTCATGATGGTTTTGTGTGTATGTGTGTGTTTTGCGTGGTAGCCAGTCGAGGGGCTATGTTCCTGTACAATGCAAAATAGCATGAAAATGAAGTGCACTACTATTGTATCCAAGTTTCAATTCCCCCTCAAAATACATTGGACATGCAAAAAAACTGTGTCGAGAGGTTCACTTTTGTCCAGAGAGAGGTTTAGTTTTATTGTGTTGAGAGGTTCGCTCCACTATACTATGCACTTTTTTAGAGGTTCGCTCCACTGGACTATGCATTTCTTTTCGTCTTAAACAATAACAAAAAGAATCGCGTGCAATCCTCTGTGATGACATTGCAGTGCACTTTCCCGTATGATGCAGCACACTAACATTGCAGCGCACTTTCACAACCTGCCGTTGTGAAGTGCAAAAAATGACATGTAAATGACAAAAAAATAATGAGGTTCACTTCTCGATACTGCTGCGGTTCACTTATGTTCGACGTGAAGCGCGATTCACTCGCTCGTCTTAAAAAATTTATGTCCGACAAGAGAAATCATGAAGTGCGCTTGCTTGTCGGATGCAGTGAGGTTTTCCGTCTGAAGCAGTGCGGTCGGCCGTATGATGTTGTTCATCCCATAAGTGCAAAAGGTTGTTACGGAAGCGAAAAAAGTAATGCGGTTCACTTTTTGATAGTGTTGTGGTTCATTTACACCCGATGTGAAGTGCACTCTACTTTCTCGTCCTTGAAAAAATTACTTTTGAATAAAAGAAACCATGCGGTTCTCTTACCAGTCTGATGCAGTGCGGTTTTTCGTCCGATGCAGTCCGGTTTTCGCTCGGATGAAGTACCCACGTCGATTTGGGTGTTGAGAAAAACAGAGTGTCCGCATTTCGGTAAATTCGAAATTCCTCTTAAACCGTAGAGAATTAGAGAGAGTGTTCTACATGAAAAAGTTGCACCTCGTCGATATCTTTCCAAGGGCGTATAGTTTGAATCATTCCGACCAGCGGTTTATAAAAATTTCGTGAAAAACGGCCGCTGCCACTCGTCGTCCGCCGCACGATTTTCAAAATTAGCTTAAATCTGTAAGGAATCTCAAAACCATTTCTACATATGAAAATTGCGCCTTGTCAATAGCTTTCCAACAATGTATTACACGCCTCGTTTCGACAAACGGTTCAAAAACTAGAGAGAAAACAGTACCGAAAATTGCAAAAATTTCAAAAAAAAAGTAATTCCACGATTTAGTAAATTTGAAACTGCTCTTAAACCGTAACGAATTAGAGAAAATAATAGATACGAAAAAGATGCGCCTTGACGATATCTTTCCAACGGCGTATCATTTGCTTTATTCCGATGAGCGGTTTAGAAACAATCATGAAATATGCTCGCTGCCACTCGTCATTCGTCGCACAATTTTTAAAACTGCTTTTTAACCGTGAGGAATCTCGAAAAGTGTTCAACATGGCGAAGTTGCGCCTTATCAATAGCTTTCCAACGGTATATTATACGGCTCGTTCCGATAAACGGTTAAAAAATTAGAACAAAAACAGTACCGAAAAAACACTGCGTGCAGTTTTTTCCGACACGAAGTTCACTCGTGTGAGTACTGCAGCACACTTGGTTCAAAACAATGACGTGTACTTGCCTTGAGCGTGCAGTGCGGAAGTGTTATCAGAATAATTATTCTGCTAATATTAGCAGAATAGACCGTATCTATACCTACTAATAAAGCGGCTAACGCTTCTTACCACCGTAATTTCGTCCGTTTTTCGTCCGTCCGTCATCTGTCCACATCGCCCATATTATTTTCTATATCCGAGGTGGTATTCATCGCTGCTCGTAAGTCAAAAAAGTTTCGCTCCTCGACTTGGGCCTGCAGGCTAAGTTTTGCTCCTGGACCTGGGCCTGCAGCTTGTCCGTTCACCTCGCCCGCCAGTTTTGTCCAGCTTCCTACGTCGTCACTTGGGCCAGAATTTGCTCCTTATGCATATAATTAATAGTCCCACCTTGCTCCTTGAAATCAAATTCTACCATGTTATATACGTTCGTTTGCAAGAATCAAATAGCCAAGGCAACAACGAAAAAAGTACGAGATATGTGGCCAGCTCGGAAGCAGATAGACACGAAGAACGAACTGAGGAAGGAAACCGAAAGAAAGACCCTGCGAGGCCCATTCATCCTCTACGCCCTAGAGGAGTAGAGAGTTCGGACAGAGAGAGCGGAGAAGCACACAAGCGCTTGGTGGTCTGGGCGGTGGACCTGGGCTTCTCCGACGTGGATTCGGCGGCAGGTCGGACAGATCGAGGCGGAGGAGCATAAGGCTCACAGATAGGTGGCTGGAGGCGGCGAGCTCTAAGGTGGGATGTTGCGGTTGTGTGTTTCCATGGCGACTCCTCTGGAGGAAAAAAGGCGGAGGAGAGGGGCAGCGGTTGTGTCTGGTCTGCTTGAGGAGGCGGCTCGGGGCACAGACCACGGAGGTCAGAGGAGCTCCCCCTATCCAGGCGCAGGTGGTCAGGGAGACAGGGCAGGGGAGGCAGGCTGCTGTACTGGAGCGAGTGGAGGATGTGGGTGGGAGATACGATAAGAGAATAAATAAATACAAATTGCGGTTGAGGCCACGTAGTACTCGGTCTTAATCTTCACATTTGAGTCATTTTACTGACCGTAATTTCTAGATAGATAGACAAGTACAGTACCAAGGAGCTGAAAACTTAACCCGTCCCCATCTTCAGAAACGCATCGCTTCCTACCAGGTCCTGTGGATGGATTACCTTGCGCTGGCTGCTTATACTGGAATTTCTATATTGGCCGAGCGGAAGTACTTCTCGTGGAAAAAATCCTGTCGACAGAAATGTTGTCCTACAGACCTGCACTCGTGTTGCTTAGTCACATTTTGTTCTGCTCGGAGCACCTATCAGTCAGACATGGCAAATCCGGCCTCCTATACGTCCGCAGACAGCGTCCGTCCGTCCCTCATATGTTGTGCTGCACATCCATATACTTCAAATGCCGATCCTCTATTTCATGCATGAGGATCATACGATACAGATTGTCCGAATTCAACAGTTCGAAACAAAGCAAATTAAATCATAATTCAACAAACCGAACATGCCAAAATGAAATCAATGTCCGAACGATATATATGTGTGTGTGTCTGTGTGTCTGTGTGTGTGTCTGTGTGTGTTCTGTCCTCTACAACATTCACTTATAGCTATGTCTTTAAGTTGCCATTTTCTGCGCTATGTGAATGTGATCGGACCTAACCCCTTCTGTGCTTATCTCTCAAATTCTCTCCGTCTCTTCATACGCATTCTATTGACACGTTTTGATTGTCTTCACTGTGTCCTTGTCAGCTGAAGATACAGATACACACATTCAAAACTGTCTTTATTATCTCTATCTTTTTTGCCTGAATACCGGAGAAGCCGGAATGACCACCCGACAAACCAGGCACGCGTGGGGTCGTGGCACAACTTTCAATCAGTTGCATGCTTGCCACGTGTCCTTCATATGTGAACCGCCAGGGGCAGCTGAGTAATTACACTGTGCCGGCCCTCCTTCTTATAAATACTCCTCCCTTGCGGTCATTATTTCTTCTCCCCTCGCCGTCTCGCTCAAACACTAGCGCCACCGCTAGCTTTCGTCGTCGCTGGAGACGAAGCGCTTCACTGCCGCAACTTCTCCGACGTCGTCTTCACGCCAGTCGTGGACATCTTCTCCCCCCCCCCGCCGCCGTAGGTTTCTTCCTCTGCCATGTTAGGGCGCGGGAGATTGGACTGCTCGTCCTCCATCTTCTCGTCTAGCGGTTCTTCGTGCGGTAAATAAGAACTCACTTTTTACTGTTTAGATCTATTGAAATCTTCACATCCTACAAAAGTTATTTTTACACTTCCAAATCTGGATCTTATCTACTCTGGATCTCATATTCTGCAATGATCTTTCACTTATGAATGCTTCACAACTAGTTTGATTCCTCATATAACATCCCAAAATTCTAAATTTTGGAATCTTATAATAAACAGATAGATTGGGTTGATTGTTTGATTGATTGACTGAAAGTAAGTGGAATTCGAAATCTTTTGAAAGTTAAATGAGAGGAAATAAAAGGACTTTCCCAAACTTTCATTTTTGCTTTTATGATCTCCGTGAATTCAAATTCTTTCCATCACAAAACCCTCGAGAGAAGATGACATGACTTCTTCCATTTATTTAAATGAAAAGGGGTGTTGAAAATATTTGAATTTCATTTGAGAATATTTCCAATTCTAAAACTTTATGCAACTCAATGATTTTCACGAGCGAAGATAAAATGACTTCTTCAAAACATATGAAATATGAGTTGGGAGTTTCAAAGGATTTATTCAAAGTCCCATTGAAATTATTTTTCAATATTGGGGTTATTTGAGTTTTATTCAAATTATTTTTCTCCAAAAATAAAATATACATAAAATAGGGTAACATGATTCCCTACATCAGAAAATTGGAGAAAAATAAATTTGAAATGATTTTTGTATTTTTAAAATGATTTTTATTGGATTTTATTAAGGCAGCAGCACTGTTTGATTTATTAAAATTTGTGTGGAATTTATTTGACTTCACAAAAATGTTCATGTTGTAGAAAATCTTTTTCTGAAAACTTTGATATATAATATGCCTATATAAAATTTTATTTTATTTTCTTTATCCGGTTTTCCTTCTGTTTCTATTTAAAAAAATTGTACATGCGGCCGATAGTTATTTACCACCCACACGCGTAGCATAGTGGCCGCGGGCGCCTCATTTTTTTTCTTTTTCTCTCCAAAATGGGCCAAGCCCAGCCAGCCTTTTTTTTTCTTAGGCCGATTTTGTTTAAAAATAAAAAAAACTATGTACGCGTGCGGCGGCCGAAGGTTTCAAGCCCATGCGGTTCTCCTCTGTTTCGTTTATTTACGTCTACGTTTAGTCCCACATTGCCTAGCCTTTAACCCCTAAACCTCTTTTCCACCTATAAATATAGACCCATAGAGCCTCCAAAAATTATCCATTGCGGGTTAAATCAATATTTTGGTTTGACTAGCTAAAAATATATTTCTCCTCTCCGGCGGGACTTTTGGAAGTTGTCTCCTCACTCCGAAGTCGTCTTTTAGGTATATTTATTCGTTCTGTGTATTTATGCGTTAGACCTATTTTTTTTTAGCCGTAGCTATTTTTCTTGTGCAAAACAGCTTGGCCCTGATTTTTCAAATAGCCATAACTTTTTACTCGTTCATCCAAATTAGATGAAACCAGCGCCTATAGTTTCGTCTTGTTTTCACCTATCCAGTTAACCTGTCACGTCAACTTTTTGAAATTTTCAAATTTCGAAATTTGTTCAAATTCATATTCAAACTTCTTTTGTTCATAACTTAAGTTTCGTAGCTCCGATTTAGTTGATTCTTTTTGCAAATTGAAGCTCTTGATCTAAACTTTCTGATAAGGCCAAGTTCATATAATTTTGGTACTGTTAGAAATTGTTTTATGTTGCAAGAGTTATTTGCTTGGTTTTGATGTTTCCTGAATCGTCTTCTTCGTTCTTCTCGATCTTTTGAGTGATTGCTTATGTGTGGTTGCTATTGCTTGCTTATGATAGATTGACCGGAGTGTGACGAGTAGATCTATCAAGAGTTTTGAGTGCGAATCATCTTCATCATCATTGCAGGCAAGTTCACACTTTGATCATATCCCTTTCATACCTAGTTTTTATGCATTAGATTCAACCCTCAAACATTGCATGAGTAGGATTGATAACATGTGGGTATTGGGAAGTAGTAGATGAGGTAGTACCTATTGCCCTGTTTACTATCAAACCCTTGGGAGTTAATTCTACGTTTTCTTATATTGCTATGCTGTGCTCGTAGACGTGGATTGGGTTTGAGTGAATTTTCCATGACAGATGTGAGATTGTTAATTAATGGTTTAACTTAAGGTGGCAACTAAAACTCACATCTGGGTGGATTGAGGCACCTGGAGAACCCAGTGTTGTCTGTTTGTATATGGACCGCCACCCAGGCTCAAAGGGATCATAAGATTATTCATGCTAGAAACTTCCGTGTGCAGCCACAAGCTATTATGGGCTCTAGCATAGTTGAGTAAGTTGTGGGAAACCTTTCCATGATGGGCTAGCAGATGTAGGGGATTGCAGGTGTACCGGCCTATCTATCGGTTAAGGCGACCTCTTCAGAAAGGCTGTGTCTCGGTCATCCGTTTCTCAAACATCATGCAGTGCGAGAATCAAGCGGAGGCGATCGAGTCTTGTGGGGAAAAGTGCGCAAACCTCTGCAGAGTGTACAAACTAATCATGATTAGCCATGTCCCCAGTTATGGACATCTTGAGTATCTAGTTCTTGGATTATCCCGTTGATCTCATCATGTTACTTTTAATTAATATTGTTGGGTTAATGATGATACTTAATTGGGATTGAGATGCTGTCAACCATCTCAATGTTTCACAACCACCATGATAGTTAAATAAAATTTATTCTTTTGAAGTAGAGAAAAATTGGCTTTTCGCAAAAACATTATAACCATAGAGCTTTTCCACCAGCCATATATGCATGTAGTGATAGCCTTTGTTCATCATTTCTCTATGGTGTGAATTTGCCAGCATATTCCATGTGCTGACCCGTTTTCGGGCTGCAACGTTTCATGTTGCAGGATATCTTACGACGAGTAAGTGATATGTTAGGGTTACGATTTCTACACTCAACTTTGCCGTTGGTGTTGATGGGAATCCACAACCTTGTTACTTCCGCTATTTTGGATTGAGGTAAGAGTATTTACGTTACTTTATACATGTGATTTGCCTCTGTTATAAATCCTCGAGTACTGTGTGTGTCAGCATACCGATCCAGGGATGACACTTAAGCACAAAGACTTGATCCATTCGGGTCGGGTCGCTACAAGATGGTATCAGAGCACATGTTGACTGTAGGACGTGACCCTAGAAACTGGCAAGCCCATAGGAAGGATTTTCTCAAAAAACTTAGCTTTTCAAAAAGATCTTTTACCTCTCTTCTTTTCCGAGTCTTATTCAAATATTCCCTTTTAGTGAGACCATACGCTTTTTCCTTTTGGACCACTCGAAGATTCGACGGATGAGACCACTTCAAGAAGTACAAGATATCGGACAACTAAGACCATTTTGGAATGAAGAGGATTTTACCGTGCATTATGATAATGGAAACTACAACGGTTGAAGACTCCGAAGACTGGGAGAATTTGAAGGCTCTGAAGAATTGCCAGATGTGTATGACCTAGGAAGGTTACCCTTATGGAACTTGGCAGACTATGGAAGCTGTCAATACCCGAGATCAAGGTGTATCGGAGAAAGACCGAAACATGGAGAGTTAGAAACTCAAAGTTCTGTCAAGGAAAACCCTAAGGCAGGAGATATCAACTATGGAGAGATAGCTCATGGAAATGACAAGAGCAGAAACACGGCTATCCATGATGTTATCGTCCGCTTATGCTATTGTCACCGTGCGGACTTCAGCATGCAGATGCATGGAGGGATTGGATGGTAGAAAACTGATGGAGCACCTATCAGCAAGATGAAGTTTTAACCTTAGCTGGTGTATCACCAGGGTCTGGAGCATTACATCAGGAAGTTTAAAGATGAACCTTCAGGAAGCAGTATTCGACAAGTAAGCATTTCGTGAAGAACTCAGAACCCAGAAGTTGAAAGTAGCCATGATGGAGGAGCAAAACCTTGAGACATCAAAGACTCGTCAGGAACTGAAGGACAGTAGGATCATGGTTCATGTCAAGGATGTTGAAACCCAGAAGTTTGGAACGCAACTCCCGAAATTTAAAGGACGTCACGAGAGACTTCGCGTCAACAGAGATGATTTGGCAAAAGAACTTGAGAAGGACAAGCATGCTTGCAAGAAGCCATCGGAGACATGAACAAGACTTGAAGAGTTTGGCGACGTTGAAGACTTATTGACCTTTAGAAGACCAAACCCCTGTTATACCTACGTTAGATGCGACGTTTGTGAGCTGTCATTTGTTTGTTGTTTTTCCGATAGCCACAATAAAAATCTGTCTTTTCAAAACTATTGTTTGTATTGTGTGTATCCCTCTCTATCTCTCTTATCTCACCCCAAACCCTTGGACCCAATAGAGGATGAATGGAGATGAGCTTGTATTTTCTGGACCGATGAGTCAATTGGAGACGGACCGATGGATTCAAAACATGGAGGATCACATGAAGAATAACCCTATAGTCGGAAAAAATATGACCCGGCATGCTCTTCAATGTTTTGAAAGAGGTGCTGCTACTTGGTGGAGGATGTACCAAACCATCAATGGATGGCAAGGAGTAACCACTTGGAAAGAATTTAAGTGGACTCTACAAAGATCTCGTCTTGTGTCCCAGAATTTCAAGCCTTATGGAAAGGATATGAAGAAACCTTGTGCATACAAGCCTTGTGGAGAAATAGGCCACAACCATAAGGAACACAAGGAGGAATGCCCTAATTGTGAGGGAAGTCACCCAGCTAAAGAATGCCCAACTAGGCAGATCACTTTTTTCTTGTGTGAAGGGACTACCCACTACCCTGCTCAGTGTCACATCTACCCCATGGTACAAAGGACCGTCCAGCAGAAGAAAGAAGCAATGAAAAGAGACCTCGTGGAAAGTTTAGAGGAATCTGTGATGAAGGAAGAGGTGGAGGACACACCCAAAGAAGAACCAATTAAACCCTGCACCAAGTCATGCTATTCATGTGGAGAAGGAGGACACATCTCCCAAAATTGTCTGAATGGGGATTTAGTAGAATTCCCGACAGAGGAAGTAGAGTATGACCCACAGGAAATAGAAGCCCTGATTGGAACGGAAAAGTCCAGGAAGAGAAATAGATTGGATCCCAGGAACAACTCAATTTCTACAAAGAGAGACCTGAGTCATATCACATGTTTCAGGTGCAAAAATTCAGGACACTACTTCAGTGATTGCCCAAATGGGAAGATGAGGACCCCAGGAGGCTATATAATCACAAGGAAACCTCGAGATATGTCAGAAGTAATATGTTTCCGTTGTGATGAAGCAGGGCACTTTGCCAGAGAATGCCCCAAGGAGACGAAGACTTGTGATAAATAGTTGAGTGCAAAGAGAAATATAGTAGTAGTAGTGTGGACATTTCTTTTATTAGTGAGGTGTCGGATTGAGGCATGTAATGGAATGCAGGAGATTGTAATTATTTGAGAATCAATAAAGTTAGCATCATTGATACTGATTTGGATTTTATGAGTTGTTACTTTATGAAGAAAGATTTTGACCATTTTCGAGGATATGAGAAATATGGTCTATGGAAGATTGTGCATTTTAAAGGTGGTAGTACCCCATGAGGAAACTTGACCCTTGGAAAAAGGTAATGATATTCCACGAAGTGGATTTCGAACAAAATAAGTATGAGTTTTATCTCGATATGTTGGATACCCCAAGAATATGAGGGTATGGAGTATTATTGGATGTAAAGGAGGTAGTCTATGAAATTGGAGACGGAGCATGTCTTCGTGTGTTCCCTCTGCGAGGAGTTAAACTATTGGAGTTAAGGGAAAGTTAGCCCCGAGAATTGTAGGACCATACCGAGTTTTGGAGCGTATGGGAGAAGTGGCCAACAAATTGGAGTCACCCGAAGGACGGTCATGAGTTCATGATGTGTTTCACCTTTTCCTAGTTGAAGAAGTGCCATGCAGAGATGGCCAATATTCCCCAGTAAGGACGCTTGACCCTGGAAAGGATAATGATGTCCCACGAAGTGGAGTATGGACTTCATAAGTATAAGTTTTATCTCGGTATGTGGGATATCCCCCGAGGATGAAGAGATAAATTACTATTGGATATAAAGGAGGTATGATGTTGGAAATATGTACCAATGGAAATTCCATGATGAGCCTGAGTAATCATGTCCTAGTGGTGCCAATAGAAGGAAGGAAGACAGTACAATTGGATGGATTTAAGAATACCAGGAAGTTGGATGTTGGATTAAGGATCAGTTGCCCGATGATAAGTTCAAGGAACTACAAGTGATGAGATGGGCCATAACCCGCAGGCCCAGGACCTGCCAAGAAGCAAGCACACTCTTGTTGAAGGGAAAACCCTAGAAGAAGTTACGATTTTATCGACAGACGATCTTATAGGAGTTACGCAAAACCTGAGGGTTGGGAAGGAACGATAGAGGTTTGTTTGGCTTGCAGAATCAATGGATTTTTCTGAACTTGGTTCGTCGGCAAGAGAAACTCTGCAATGCTTGCGAGGATGACCGAGTGTTAGAATGCGAGATTCGCTAAACCATATACAAGGTAATGATTTGGGTGCGGGATGGATTGATCACCATACCGACTTACTCTTATTGTTCGCTTTGCTATATGGGATGGTAAATCTGAGTGACCTACCTATAGTAGAGAGACGACGGTATTAAACCTTGCTTGAACCTTAGAATGGTATAAGAATGTTTCCCTTGTACACGGCAGTTGATGCCAATCGTAGGTTATACGGTGAGGATCAACCAGACCCATTTCCTGCAGGAGAAACCGTAAATTGTTGACCACCATGAGATGTCGATAGTTGTTTAGTATTGGCGCCTGACCCGTCAGCTAAGAAGACCCAGTCATGGAATAACCTTACCAAGATGGAATGGACACAGGAATTGAGGAAAAGGTTATGCCACCACCGGAAGAGCCCAGAGAAGGAATTATACTGAAGATCTGAGAAGACCGACATTGTCAACAACAAGGATGGAGTATACGAGTTTTGATGGAACCGTAACAATGGTTCTAAGGGTGGTAGCACCCCAGACCCCCTGTGATGATCGATGAATTTTGAGAAGAACCCAAACCCTAACGTTTTTCTTGCTAGCCTCTCCGAATCTCGAGGACGAGATTCATTTTAAGGGTGGTAGGTTTGTAACATCCCAAAATTCTAAATTTTGGAATGTTATAATAAACAGATAGATTGGGTTGATTGTTTGATTGATTGACTGAAAGTGAGTGGAATTCGAAATCTTTTGAAAGTTAAATGAGAGGAAATAAAAGGACTTTCCCAAACTTTCATTTTTGCTTGTATGATCTCCGTGAATTCAAATTCTTTCCATCACAAAACCCTCGAGAGAAGATGACATGACTTCTTCCATTTATTTAAATGAAAAGGGGTGTTGAAAATATTTGAATTTCATTTGAGAATATTTCCAATTCTAAAACTTTATGCAACTCAATGATTTTCACGAGCGAAGATAAAATGACTTCTTCAAAACATATGAAATATGAGTTGGGAGTTTCAAAGGATTTATTCAAAGTCCCATTGAAATTATTTTTCAATATTGGGGTTATTTGAGTTTTATTAAAATTATTTTTCTCCAAAAATAAAATATACAGAAAATAGGGTAACATGATTCACTACATCAGAAAATTGGAGAAAAATAAATTTGAAATCATTTTTGTATTTTTAAAATGATTTTTATTGGATTTTATTAAGGCAGCAGCACTGTTTGATTTATTAAAATTTGTGCGGATTCTATTTGACTTCACAAAAATGTTCATGCGGTAGAAAATCTTTTTCTGAAAATTTTGATATATAATATGCCTATATAAAATTTTAATTTATTTTCTTTATCCGGTTTTCCTTCTGTTTCTATTTAAAAAAACTGTACATGCGGCCGATAGTTATTTACCGCCCACACGCGTAGCATAGTGGCCGCAGGCGCCTCATTTTTTTTTCTTTTTCTCTCTACAAAATGGGCCAGGCCCAGCCAGCCTTTTTATTTTTTTCTTAGGCCGATTTTGTTTAAAAAAAAAAAGAAACTGCAGCCTGTGTACACGGCCGAAGGTTTCAAGCCCATGCGGTTCTCCTCTGTTTCGTTTATTTACGTCTACGTTTAGTCCCACATTGCCTAGCCTTTAACCCCTAAACCTCTTTTCTACCTATAAATATAGACCCATAGAGCCTCCATAAATTATCCATTGCGGGTTAAATCAATATTTTGGTTTGACTAGCTAAAAATATATTTCTCCTCTCCGGCGGGACTTTTGAAAGTTGTCTCCTCACTCCGAAGTTGTCTTTTAGGTATATTTATTCGTTCTCTGTATTTATGCGTTAGACCTATTTTTTTTAGCCGTAGCTATTTTTCTTCTGCAAAACAGCTTGGCCCTGATTTTTCAAATAGCCATAACTTTTTACTCGTTCATCCAAATTAGATGAAACCAGCGCCTATAGTTTCGTCTTGTTTTCACCTATCCAGTTAACCTGTCACGTCAACTTTTTGAAATTTTCAAATTTCGAAATTTGTTCAAATTCATATTCAAACTTCTTTTGTTCATAACTTAAGTTTCGTAGCTCCGATTTAGTTGATTCTTTTTGCAAATCGAAGCTCTTGACCTAAACTTTCTGATAAGGCCAAATTCATATAATTTTGGTACTGTTAGAAATTGTTTTATGTTGCAAGAGTTATTTGCTTGGTTTTGATGTTTCCCGAATCGTCTTCTTCGTTCTTCTCGATCTTTTTAGGGATTGCTTATGTGTGGTTGCTATTGCTTGCTTACGATAGATTGACCGGAGTGTGACGAGTAGATCTATCAAGAGTTTTGAGTGCGAATCATCTTCATCATCATTGCAGGCAAGTTCACACTTTGATCATATCCCTTTCATACCCAGTTTTTATGCATTAGATTCAACCCTCAAACATTGCATGAGTAGGATTGATAACATGTGGGTATTGGGAAGTAGTAGATGAGGTAGTACCTATTGCCCTGTTTACTATCAAACCCTTGGGAGTTACTTCTACGTTTTCTTATATTGCTATGCTGTGCTCGTAGACGTGGATTGGGTTTGAGTGAATTTTCCATGACAGATGTGAGATTGTTAATTAATGGTTCAACTTCAGGTGGCAACTAAAACTCACATCTAGGTGGATTGAGGCACCTGGAGAACCCAGTGTTGTCTGTTTGTATAAGGACCGCCACTCAGGCTCAAAGGGATCATAAGATTATTCATGCTAGAAACTTCCGTGTGCAGCCACAAGCTATTATGGGCTCTAGCATAGTTGAGTAAGTTGTGGGAAACCTTTCCATGATGGGCTAGCAGATGTAGGGGATTGCAGGTGTACTGGCCTATCTATCGGTTAAGGGGACCTCTTCGGAAAGACTGTGTCTCGGTCATCCGTTTCTCAAACATCATGCAGTGCGAGAATCAAGCGGAGGCGATCGAGTCTTGTGGGGAAAAGTGCGCAAACCTCTGCAGAGTGTACAAACTAATCATGATTAGCCGTGTCCCCGGTTATGGACATCTTGAGTATCTAGTTCTTGGATTATCCCGTTGATATCATCATGTTACTTTTAATTAATATTGTTGGGTTAATGATGATACTTAATTAGGATTGAGATGATGTCAACCATCTCAATGTTTCACAACCACCATGATAGTTAAATAAAATTTATTCCTTTGAAGTAGGGAAAAATTGGCTTTTCGCAAAAAACATTATAACCATAGAGCTTTTCCACCAGCCATATATGCATGTAGTGATAGCCTTTGTTCATCATTTCTCTATGGTGTGAATTTGCCAGCATATTCCATGTGCTGACCCGTTTTCGGGCTGCAACGTTTCATGTTGCAGGATATCTTACGACGAGTAAGTGATACGTTAGGGTTACGATTTCTACACTCAACTTTGCCGTTGGTGTTGATGGGAATCCACAACCTTGTTACTTCCGCTATTTTGGATTGAGGTAATAGTATTTACGTTACTTTATACATGTGATTTACCTCTGTTATAAATCCTCGAGTACTGTGTGTGTCAGCATACCGATCCAGGGATGACACTTAAGCACAGAGACATGATCCATTCGGGTCGGGTAGCTACACCTCACTTGTGCTTATTTTTGGATTCGTACAAATCTAGAACCAAGTTACATCTATAAGTGAACGTCTTCACGATGTGAGGTCAATTGTCTTCAAACTGATTTATCTTCAAAATCTTCTGAGAATGCATATGACCTCTTCCCCTTCCCTCGCATCTCTAATGCTGTCACAGGTACATGTTCGTGGGAGAATCCCTTGGTTCTCATTGTCTGCTTTCATTTGAAGAGTTCTTACAGCATCGTACTGAATCACCTAAATCCAGTTCCTGTCTGGCCAGTCGCCTGAAGCCAAACACTATTGTGAAGCCTTTGAGTCTGAATTTCAATGGCATCTGGCAAATCTACAAAGAAGGGTGGTAGGCAGCACCGTGACAACACTGATTTGGACTTGCCACCAGATCTATATGTGATGTACAAGTCTGATCCTGAAGAAACCTAGGATTCGAAGATATTGGGCAGAGCAATGGTTTCAGTATCACTTTGTAACTCCTGAATACGCAAAGAAGAATGCTGTGAGGCCACCCTTGGTGGATATTGTATACAGGAAACTTCACCCCAAGACCAAGGCTGAAGCCATTGCAAAAGGCTTCTTTCCTTGCATGGTCCTTAGCCCAATGCCTGACAATGCCGACCCATCCAATCTTCGATGGTGTCATGAGGATGAACTGTTTGAAGCCAATCTTCGGTTTCTAAAGGCTTCAGCATCTCAAAATAAGAAGGACCTTGGAATCGACTTCAACCCAGGTCCAGCTGCTCCAAGGCTAGATGGCAGCCGCGAAGCTGAGCAAAATCTCATTGGCCCCTTTGACGATTTCGATTCATACTTGGCACATTGTGCCGCTCAAAGGGCCACTGTTGAAGAAGCTGCTGAGGAAGAGGAAATCTTGAAGTTCTAGAGCCCACGAAGCCAAAGAAGAAAGCAAAGGCTTCAAAATCTTCTACTGCACCAAAAGCTTCAATTGTGAAGCCATTGAAATCTGCACCACCTGAATCAAGTGTGCACTTTAAGGACTTGTCTCGCATCTCCAAGAAGTTTACGAAGGCCAAGAAGATCTTAGGGAAAGCTCTTACAGCCGCACACATCTTTCGCAATGATGAAGATATTGTCGAGCTATCTAGCGATGAAGACGTAGATGATGATGCCCTTGAGATGCTGATAAGGAACAAATAGGAGGCCGAAGTCTTCAATGATCTGCCTCTGTTTGACGCTGATATTCTCAACAACTTCAATGACGAGTATGAAGGTACCTCTCTTACCCTCGATGATCTGCAACTTCCGATTGGCATCAGCTTGACATTTTAGGGCTATATTGCCAAAGAGCTTGCAATTGTTCAAAAGGTCATTGAGTAGAAGAACAAGATTGACCATGAAAAGGCCCTCTTCAAGAAGCACATGGCCTGACTTAGTGTCACTGAAGTGCAAAATTTCAAGCAAATGATGATTGATCTCAGGGCTGAATTTGCTAAGTGCCGTGATGAAGCCAAAGGCTCAAGAGAGCGCCTCAAGCACTATGCTGAAAACTGCGTTCAGGCTCATAATGAAGCCTTGAAGAGGAAGGCACTTGGGCGTCCAGGCATTGACCCCAAGCTTGCAGCTAAGAAGAAGAAGAAGCCGATCTAAACTGAGGCTGAAACTCAAAGGCAAAAAGACCAAGCATTGTCTTCCCTGCCAGCATGATTGGCTCGAAGCCAAAGGTCCCTTCTACTGCTTCTGAGCAGAAGAAGACGAACAGGCTGAAGCTGAAGCTAAGAAGCGAAAGCATCAAGAAGCATCTGATGCTGCTCCTTCTCAAAGGGGCTGAAGAAGTCCTCTAAGGCTTCACGAAGGGCCCAAACACAAACCGCCTCATCTACTCCTAGTGAGCCGCTGCTTGTTGAACCCATTTCAGTTGCCCTTCCTGCATCCTCCAACCGTGAGCGTCGTCTGGTTGTTCATGAGCCTGCTACCATAGAGGCTCATGTGTCTGAAGAGATTCCAGCTGCTGACACCACCGCAGCTGAAGACATTGGTCTTGAAGACAATGTTGTTAATGATAAAGTCCTTCCTTAGTTCCCCCAGATTATGCCCAAGCCGGTATCATGGCCTGCACAATCGAGCAGTGAACAAATAAGCATTGGCGGTCCCACGACGCCAATCGCACATGATGAGTTCTGGGAAGAGCAACACCCCAACTCCCTGCTGCATGAAGTCATTCCTCACACACCACCAGCTCAAGTCACTACTCCCGTGATTGAGATTCCGCAAAACACCTCCGAAGACATGGAGAAGACCACTCCCTCACCATAGGCGTCGCCATCTTTCCGAAGGCTTCGCAGAGGCCCTAGGCCCACGGTCTCCATGTTGAGCATTCCTGAAGAGGATGTGCATGCCACAAGCTCAGTAGCACGTCAAGTGTTCCTTGAAGCCATCCCTTCAGTCACTACTCAAGAGTCTAAAGCCAAAGAGGCTGAAGATATTTTGGCTGCAACAGCCGATGACAAAGAAGAAGAGTCTGAAGTTATTCCCCCTACCGTTGAAACAAGAGAGGATGAGATGTGATTGTGCCTGACCCACCAGCTGTTGAAACCACTAAAGCCCCTGCACCTGATGCTGCTGCTGCTTCCACTGCTACTGAAGCCAATGATGTTGTCATGGCTGAAGTCAATGCTTCTCCTGAAGCCACCCCTGAGTCTGAAGCCCCTGAAGCCACAGAAGATGTCACGACCGGATTTTTTGGATATAAATTCCCAGAAAAACGGCCTGTGTGCTCACCAGCCCCAGGATTACTGTTAGCTGATGAGGTACCAACTTGATACAAGAATTCCAAGCAAGGAACAAAATTATGTAGTACAAGACCATTTAGGCCTGGGAGTACAACACTTGGTTTCTAATAGTTGAGGGCGGAAGCGGTTGGAAACATCTGCGCCTATGGGACTCCATTTCCCACAAGAACAGCTGACCAGGATAACTCCTATCTTCGCGAGGCTGCAAATGTCAACACGTAGGCTCCGAGGTTGTCACCGCGATGCATACCTCCACGCAAGGCAATCTGGCCAAGACAATAGCCAGGGACAAGCCAGTGAGTACGTTTGAATGTACTCACAAACATTAAGAACACGGGTATAATATATCCAACATACTCCTGATTTAATAGATGATCATACATCCGTCACGAAAATATACGAGAAACCATGATGCACACATATGGATAAAAATATACCAAAATAAAATACTGGGTGCCAAACGAGTGTCTGAATGACTCCTCGAGCGGAAAATGCAGAATAGTAATGCTGGTGCCAACGAGTGTCTGAATGACTCCTCGAGCGGTAAATGCAGAAACAATAATACTGGTGCCAAACGAGTGTCCGAATGACTCCTCGAGCGGTAAATGCAGAAATAATAATACTGGTGCCAAACGAGTGTCCGAATGACTCCTCGAGCGGAAAATGCAGAAATAATAATACTGGTGCCAAACGAGTGTCTGAATGACTCCTCGAGCGGAAAATGCAGAAATAATAATGCCGCAGTCGGGCGTCGGGGCGACACCACATAAAGGGCTTATAAGAGAATAATCACAGTGAATATCCAGGAGGTAGAACCGTCCCAGGGATACTCAATAATATACATAATATAATTGGTTAGTCCACAATAATAAAGATCACAATCCAATACGAGCCACATTCATAAATAAAATTAAAGTACAGTCGTTCCTCCATCCGAAGACCGATAAACTAGTCAAGTCGTATCTCCATCCGAATACCGTTGCAGAGTTCTAGTTAAATCGTTCTCCATCCGAATACCGTTACAGAGTTCTAGTTAAATCGTTCTCCATCCGAATACCGTTATCAAGATTTAACCCAGACTGTGGTCCTATACTCAAGAACATGACTATCCAACAGGATGTATCCTCTGCAGAGGGAGTACCATTTTTCCACGAGTAACGGGATTACTCAGTCCCTCGGGACTAATTCCGTCTACGGTCTTTTGATTGAAAACACGCCTGACCTGCACACACCAGCTTAACTCACCAGTGCCTGGAATCACCCACGACACCTGCCAAGCAAAACTCTAAGTGGGGAGGCTACAACCTCGACGTAGCATGGGATCACAAAATTTATACCGCGCGCAAACTAGGGAAGCTATCCCCTTCGGCTACAACCGAAAACACCCATGCCCCCGGACCGAATGACAGGCTTTAATCTGTGGCCACGGGACCTTCATCACGGCCTCTCTGTACGGTGTGTGCTTTGGAAAGGGGTTGACAACCTACTGAACCATACCCTGTCCCCTGCAGGGACAAGTGGTGGTACCGACAAAAGGAAGCTACTGAACAAGACTCGGTCTATAACCGACTCAGGTGATCCAAGTATCCACCAACAATATTACCACTAGTGAAATAAATCACCACTCCTCGAGCCTCACCATGCTATGCCGGGCATACTCGTCACAACGAGGGATTAGGGACAAGCTCGTGTCTACCCAAGACCACGACTTTCCCGCTTCCTACCGATGTGCAAGAGAAGCTCACGAGGGCGATCCAAATCCTCAGGGTATCCATTGCTGGCCACAAACAACTCCAAAGTGCACTCATGCACGAGACTACATCGATACATAAACTTTCACTTATACTCCAAGACAAAAGGTGTTGTGATCGCATCAAAACACCACAACAAATATTATGCCAGAGTTCAGAAATGCTTGCCTTCAAGAGTATGCAAAGGATGCACTTATTGGAAGCTTTCTTCTTCCTCCAAAAATTCCTATTTTGCAAAAATACACAAATACAAATATTTCAAACACAGTACCAAAACTTATCTCAAATATTTTTGAAATAAATCTTAAAATAAACTAGATGAAATTTGAGAGAGGTAGGCAAAAGAATCAACTCATTTGGCGTTTTATTTTAAAAGTTATAACCAGTCAAAGTTTGGTCAACTCTGTTTTTAAATAAAACCAGAAAAAAGGAAAACGCTTCGAGGGAAATACGCTTACGCAGCAGGGAAAGTGCATTCGGGGTTTTGCGCCTCCACTTAAACAGAGAGAGGGTGCCGCGCGGGTCATTGACAGTGGGTCCAGAGGGCCCACTGGTCAGGTTTGACCGTTCTCCCTCTCCCTCCTTTTCTTCTCTTCTGCCCGACGGGAGCGGGGCTCCGGCGATCGCCGGCAACGGACGGCGGCTCCTCGAGGGCATCTGCGGGCGGGGATGGAACGGCTAGACCGAGGCGGTCCTTTGGGTGGTTGAAGGGTCGTCGGAGGTGGAAGGAATCACCGGCGGCGAGCTCCTCGGCGGGTGAAGCCTACGGTGGTGAAGTGACTATGTTGCTCCGGTGGCCTCCGACCGAAGCTGGGTAGCTGGGCAGCTCCGCAAGACTACGGGGAGGTTCTTGGTGGCGCTGGATTGGCAAAAGGGTGGCTGGCTGCGATGAATCGCTCCGGAGCTTGGCGGCGGCCAAGCTGGCCGGAGTTGGGGGAAACGGTCCTCTCCGGTCGATCTACTGCGCGGGGAGCTCTACGGGGGAAGTCTGAAGTCGCGTGAGTGCTCGGAGGGGCTCGGGGGCCCTTTATATAGCGTGACGAGGTGGCTCCGCGGCGGCAGAAGATAAGCTCGTCGGCGACAGCCGTTGCTGTAGTTGCAGGGCATCGCAGCGGCGACGAAAGCGTGCCGACGAGCGGGGGGATAAGCACGAGCTATTCACAGGGGTAGCTGGCGTGCGCTGGTGGTTTGGGCGGCGCCGTCCGCGGCGGAATCCACTGCCGACGCCGGCGTGCCGCCAAGGGCGCGGCCAGCGGCGCAGCAGGGTGCCAGAGTGATCATGGAGCAGGGGGCGACTAGTGCGCGGCTCAGCGATGCAGAGGGACCAGGGTCGGGTCGCGTCGCGTGCGGCGTGTCGGCGTAGTGCGCACGCGTGCAAAATGTGCGCTCTGGGCGCGCCCAGAGCACGCACGGCAGGTGCTCGACGGAATGCCAGTGTGGTCTAGAGCGCAAGGGTGGAGCTGGCAAAGCACAGATCAAGGGTAGGGGTGGCTAGGAGCTCAGTGGACAAGGTTGTTGGGGCTGGGGTACAAGTCCACAATGCAAACCAGGGAGCTTGCCAAAAATGACTGTGCACACCAGGTGTTCGACAGAATGCCAGATGCACATAGGCAATTCTTGGAGTGGCCAAACTCTCCAAATCAGTGTCTCTTTAGACACAGAAGATGGTGGTAGGGTCAGTTTGGCAAAAGCAGAAAGTTGATAGTGCAAGCTTTGCAAAACTCCAGTTCTGGACAGAAAGAAAAGGGGTTTAGAACATGCACTTCAAAGCCTCCAATGAGCCCAATCTCCTGGACTTAAGAGTTTGGTAGGGAGGGCTACAAGTAGGAGAAAGCTCAGAGTCACTAGAGCAAGGAAAAATATGGTTGTAGTACAAATCACCAAATTGGACCAGAATGCAAAAGAGGTTGATCCACTCAAATTTTTCAAAGAACATCATTGGGTTTTTGCTTGAAGATGAATTGTATGCATCCACTGTCATCTCCAAACGCTTGGAAGAATTTTTGAAGAAATATTTAAATGGGTTGCAGTGCAAAAGTGCCTACTGGACCAGATTGGAAAAATTGGTGTAGAGCTCAAAGTCTCCAATGGCCAAAAGGTATCTTTGCACAAAAGTGATGTGGAAACATCACATGACATCCCCAAATTTTGGTGGAATTTTTAGGAGCATTTATCAAATGGTTGTAGTGCAAATAGGCCCCAAATGCAAAAGGAAATCATTTTAAAGAAAGAAAAATTTTTGAATAAATAAATCTTGCAACATTTGAATCCACTGATAAATAAAGGTTTTATTATGGAGAGAAATCAAGTCCAACAATACCCTTGAAGGTTTCTCCCACTAGAGGCAAAAATCCAAAATCACAAAAGGTAAAACTTGACAAATTGGAAAAGTTTTATTTCCTGGCAATATTTTAATAAACAAAATAAGGCCAAAAATTTTGGGTGTCACAACACTACCCCCCTTAAGAAAAATCTCGTCCTCGAGATTTGTTAAAAGTTGTAACGATGATGCGCGAATAAAAGGTCTATGCCGGGAAAATGCATATATACGCAGCAATAACTCGGGGAAAAGAAATCTCCTCGAAGACACGTTGCGAGAGAAGAAATAATTAAGACAACACTAACAGCAGTAACACTGCTCATAAAACAGGAACTAAAGAAAGTCGGATCCGTTGCACAAAGATTTTACGAACATGCTGCAACACACAAATACAAGTACTGGACAATAAATATATCGGAGACGTTTACATGGAAAACGGTAAAGCGACAGGGTCCTGAGTAAACGCCTCTGGCACTGGGGCACACTCCTCTTCTATCGGGGGAAGCGGGTTGACCAGACGATGAATGCGCCCTTCTTGGTCAGGCCTCAGTGGTCTGCCAATAGCGATCCGAGGATTTAAATCAGCGAGGCTCTGGAGATAACCCATTACCCGCTGAGTTAAACGCTCTTGGGCGATGACGTACTGGGCAAGGTTGGCCAGTACCGGATCTCTCTCAATGCGCCCACCGGGGAAAGATGCAACTTCTCCGGGTGCTGCACGGCTCGGAAAATAATAGTACCCTCGCTCACTGGCGTAGGGCACCGCGAATCGTAGGCGGGTGAGCGCCTCGTACGCAGCAGCTTCTATGGCCATATGCGGAGTCGGCATGGATTTCCCCACGAAGGAGACTTCCGTGGGATCTTGGTTTGGGTAGGCGGGAGGGATGTGCACCACTGCCCAATATTTTGAGGTGGATGGAGTGATCCTCGATTTGAGCAACTCGTACTGGGGTGGACGGGTGGCACTCATAGTACTGCAGGTAAAGTCCCACAATAATTTGACAAAGCTGCCGGGGGTTGCGTCTGGGGTTCTCAGATAAATGCTGGGGGTCGACATGGCAAGGAATGGCTGTGGGTGCTGCGCACAAAGGTGAGGGGTGCTCGGCAAGGTCACGGAGTGGCCTTTATATAGCACCGGGGCTGGGATATCTACCAGGGTAAAAGGCGACTGGCTGACGATCCTGTACTCGGGTCAAAGCCACAGATATACATATCACATAAAGGTGACGCATTACTGTGGGCGTTGACGGGGTTGGTCTAGGTGGCTGCGCCCGAGAAAATAAATAAAAAGAAAATGCAATTGTACGCCAACGTACACATGCATAGCTACTACTCCAAAAATAAGAGCGCTCAAACAGACAGCACGCAACAAAAGCGATACAAGGCCACACATTACAAAGCGTAGGGAAACTAAGGCTCGATATAACTTTGAGCGACTTAGTCTACTTCGTTAATGTCCAAGTGGGCTGGCCTTGCGGACGCCGATGCTTCTCCACGGTTCTCACCGTTGGGATTTGCTGGTTGAGGCTGAGGTGCTGCAGGGTCGGGGAGATGGTGATGACCATCCCGGGGGTTGTTGGCCCAAATCCCGTTGGAATGAGTTTCCAAAAGGCGACGAAGCGCTTCTGGGGTCACCAAAGTGCTCTGGTTGATGGCTGGCGCAGACCTCAAGGGATCGATCGGGTGTTCGAACAGCACGACTGGGTTGTCGGTGTCGGGCTCCGCTTCTCTCCTCGCCGGGGCTCGGCGAACCAGCTCTCCACGAGCTGCGATCAGATCTAGAGTGACCTGGTCGAACAGTTGCTCTAGTGCGCTTACATAGCGCACCAGATGCAACAGCGCAGGATCCGTCTCGTGGTCTCCGTCGGCAACTTGGGGTGGCCTACCATACCCGTCACGACTGGGGTAGTAGTAGAACGAGCGACAGTTAACTCTGGGCGACAAGTGCCGGAGTTGAACTATAGCTTCTCGGGCTACCAGTTGGATGGCTTGTGGCTCAAAGGAAGTTGTCCTTCCAGTGAACCTGTAGGGGCGTTCTGGCGACAGACCCCTACCGTAGATGTGCACAGTGGCCCAGTACTGACGGCTTTCACCGTACATGGGTCCTTGGTACACAACATACTCAGGAGGTTCTTCTAACGCATAGGCACGGCGGGTGAGGTTTGCGAGCACGGTCACAAAACCTCCAAGGTTGGTCGCTGTGGTCTCATTGTGAACAATGGGGCCAGGCATCGTGGCTGGGTTTGGGGGAAAGAGGCTGTGCTGTGCCGTGGCTAGCGTGCCCTTTTTATAGGAAAAGGGGACGGAGTCTTCCTCCGCACGCTTGCGATAGAGACGGGTTGGACGTCGGTCACTGGCGCGTGATCGACGGGCTAGGTTGATAGGTTGGGCACCGTCCGCCGAAAAGGCGTCGGGTCACTGTGGAGCTACCTTACGCGGGAAGCTTGACCGGGGTCAGGCTAAGGTCTGATGGTTTGGGATAACCTGGGTTTATTGACCTGGCTAAGATAGGATTAGCCAATGGTCAGCCTGGCTCTGATACCAAGTCTGTCACGACCGGATTTTTGGGATATAAATTCCCAGAAAAACGGCCTGTGTGCTCACCAGCCCCAGGATTACTGTTAGCTGATGAGGTACCAACTTGATACAAGAATTCCAAGCAAGGAACAAAATTATGTAGTACAAGACCATTTAGGCCTGGGAGTACAACACTTGGTTTCTAATAGTTGAGGGCGGAAGCGGTTGGAAACATCTGCGCCTATGGGACTCCATTTCCCACAAGAACAGCTGACCAGGATAACTCCTATCTTCGCGAGGCTGCAAATGTCAACACGTAGGCTCCGAGGTTGTCACCGCGATGCATACCTCCACGCAAGGCAATCTGGCCAAGATAATAGCCAGGGACAAGCCAGTGAGTACGTTTGAATGTACTCGCAAACATTAAGAACACGGGTATAATATATCTAACATACTCCTGATTTAATAGATGATCATACATCCGTCACGAAAATATACGAGAAACCATGATGCACACATATGGATAAAAATATACCAAAATAAAATACTGGGTGCCAAACGAGTGTCTGAATGACTCCTCGAGCGGAAAATGCAGAATAGTAATGCTGGTGCCAACGAGTGTCTGAATGACTCCTCGAGCGGTAAATGCAGAAATAATAATACTGGTGCCAAACGAGTGTCCGAATGACTCCTCGAGCGGTAAATGCA